>NC_083821.1:12156776-12334787 GCF_015708825.2 Lethenteron reissneri
ATTAATAAATACAGTAAAGAGTTTATACAGTACGGTACTGTAAATTGCTCTGTTTTGCTAAATTATCACCATTCTTTAAGACTCCTGGGTAGGCTAGGCCATCTTCGACTTACGATATTTTCGACTTACGATGGGGTCGTCGTAACGCATCTCCATCGTAAGTAGAGGACTACCTGTACACACTACTGGGGGCGGGACAATAGAGCAAGCCCTGGCAACATCATCACCACCCGAATTGCATCAAGGATGGGGAGTGAGGTCAATGGATCAGCTGTTGCTCAGAAGCTGATTGGGGGGAGTGGGAAGAGGCGTGGAAGGTGATTGGCTGGGAGGGTTGCATGGAAACAATCGGAAAAAGTTCAAGAGAAAGCACAAGAAGGATTCAAGGCTTTTTTTCCAGGAACCTCTCTATGCGTGTGTTTAACACGAAGGCTTTTGCGACCAATGTTTTCCCAAAATAGAGTTTTTTCTTGGATTAGATCATGTAAATATAAATGTGTCGTTAAACCCACCACCACTCGACACAACCAATTTGTAAGGTTTGTGATGTAAACAAAACATGCCAATTCGTTACTAGTTCAGCACAGTGGTGTGTCGAAGAGCAAACCCACAACATTTACAATTCTAATACAACGTTTTGCCGGTAATTACACTGAGCCTAATCAGGCGACAGCCAGACTCGTTGAGACATTCTCCTGTTTCAGTCTTAAATTGATGGATAAATGTGGGTCATGCCCAATTTGCTATTCAATGTTTACTCAATCACACTGACATAAGTTATAGACCTAAGGTCTCCTTATTGTACATAACAGTGTTTTAACAATTGCCAAATTTCATAGCCATTGATTAACTGACATTTTTTACAGCTGTTTAAAGTAATATTTTTTGTTAATTGAAAAACTGACGCATCTAGCCTGAGATTTGTAATATAGTGTCTTTACAAAGGACAATACAATGGTATGAATATATAATAGTGAGGATGGTGAATAGTCTGTCCTCAAATTTAAAAACCTCACCCCTCAAGGAAATGTAAATGCTGTAACTTCTTCATAGATGAACTAAAACAGGGGTCGTTAATAAAAATAACAAGAGCCATTTTTTTCCCGAATGCCGCAACGTATGTGAATACACACACACCGTCACCAAGCAGTACTTAAAGAGCCGCATACGGCTACGGAGTCAAAGGTTGCCGACCCCTGAACTAACAATAGCATCGTTGTGGAGAATATAGGTTACAACATAAATAATATAATCAGACTGAGCCTTCTTCACATATCGGTGCTTGCCTATGAACCTCTTGCAGTTCACGAACATCGGTTCAAGCGAGGCTGACTGCTGATGAGACACTGACATTCTCAACAGGTTTAGAGTTTTCCTTGTGTTTAACCAATGCTGCTAAAAGTATGCGCTCCCAAGAAGGCCGGTGTGGCTGATGGGTTGTGTAAAACATGCTTTAATTTTGTATGTGGATAGACAAACATGAGGAGGGGTTATTATATTGTTATTATAAAATGCATAACGCGATATCCATGCGCGTGGTTATTACTGTGGAAGTGACACGCATTGCGGGCCTGGTGAGTGGGAGGGGCTTGTTATGGATGGGCGGAACTATGCGAGTCATAGGCGACGGGGTTATGAGCTCCTCCAGCAGGCAAGGCTGCGTTGGCTGGGTCATGTAGCCCGCATGCCCAGCCACCGCATGCCCAAACAGCTTTTGTTCGGCCGGATAGAAGGGGCTAATCGGGCGCCGCACAGGCTATAGAAGAGGTGGAGTGATTTGGTACAGAAGGACGTGGAGCTGAGTGGACTTGCCGATGACTGGTACCAGCGGTGTCAAGATCGGCCTCTGTGGAGGAGGCTCGTGAAGGACGCTGCTAATGGGCAGTTGGAGGCAGTCGCCCTCCAGCAACAACGGAGGGCGGAGGAGCGACGCTCACAACAACGATCGGAACGCCGGGTGGCTAAGACACAGCAAGTTGGCACAGTAGGGGGTACAGGTGGTGCATCAGCCAGTCATCTTAGTCGACCCATGGCACCTGGGCCTGTCCCGTGACCTCCTGCCAGCGGGCGTTCAACACTTCACGTGGCCTTAAAGTGCACATAGCCTGGCACAGGTGCCGTGGTGACGTCACCGACACTTCGTGGTGAATGGCGGGTTAGGGGCAATGGCGAAGCCAGGATTTTCAGGCAACCCCTCCAGCAATGAAAAATGAGAGGAGTTGTTAGTAAGGAGTTGTTAGTAAGTTAAGAGTTGTTAGTAAGTAAGGAGTTGTTAGTAAGTAAGGAATTGTCCCTTGCTTTTTATTCGACGCGTGTGCGGCGATGGCGCAGCCATCGATCGAGGGTCGAATTCGAACCGCGTGGTGTGATCGGCTTCGCGGTCGCTGAAGATTTTGATGCCTTCAGGGAAGTCGTGTGCTGTATACGCAACTGCGCACAATTCTGAGTCACTTATAACCGCTTTGCCGTTACTTATTGCCAATTATGGACTATTGTCCTATCACCTCATGCAGTCCCTGGCACATAATAATATGCTACACAATGGCAGTGGGGGTCGCAAAATTCCGATTTATTACTAATAAACCCCAATGATCCGATCGAAATTAGGGATTTCGATCGGGGCCATCCATTGAGTACGCATGGGGGGGGGGGGGGGATTAACCCAAAGGCGCTCGCAAAGGAAACGGGGTGGGGGAGGGGGGGTGAAGCCTCGATAATTATTTGTCGACATTGCCATTCAAATGAGTTAGATAGTCCGGCGGTGGACTATCTGTTTGCTTAAACACGTTAATATTATTAATCCTTCATCGTGTCTGCGTGGATTAAATATCGGCCGTTCTGTAGGATTCGGGGGGGGGGGGGGGTGCGCCAGGCGAACGTACAGGGAGCAGGGGGAGGGGTCAGGTCACGCACTTAACGGATGGGCCCTCACGTCCACAGCGGGCGCTGCTTTTGAAAAGGGGCGTAGTTTTGTGGCTCGTAGAGGCGGGGTTATGTTGATAGTCTTGTGGCTCGTAGAGGCGGGGTTATGTTGATAGTCTTGTGGCTCGTAGAGGCGGGGTTATGTTGATAGTCTTGTGGCTCGTAGAGGCGGGGTTATGTTGATAGTCTTGTGGCTCGTAGAGGCGGGGTTATGTTGATAGTCTTGTGGCTCGTAGAGGCGGGGTTATGTTGATAGTCTTGTGGCTCGTAGAGGCGGGGTTATGTTGATAGTCTTGTGGCTCGTAGAGGCGGGGTTATGTTGATAGTCTTGTGGCTCGTAGAGGCGGGGTTATGTTGATAGTCTTGTGGCTCGTAGAGGCGGGGTTATGTTGATAGTCTTGTGGCTCGTAGAGGCAGGGTTATGTTGATAGTCTTGTGGCTCGTAGAGGCGGGGTTATGTTGATAGTCTTGTGGCTCGTAGAGGCGGGGTTATGTTGATAGTCTTGTGGCTCGTAGAGGCGGGGTTATGTTGATAATGATGGGTGGTGCCTCGCGTTTTGCGCGGGGCTGGCTTAAAACACGTGGAGTCTCCCCGACACGCAGCAAGCGTCCAGACTTCATTCATTCGTGGCGCCGCGTCTGCTGCTCCAGGCCGCTACTGAAGAAGAGGGGGAGGTAATTGATGCCGTGCGGTGCACCCTGTTACACACAGACGGCCGTGACTACATGTGGAGGCCCTTTTGTCATTACACTGCTGGGCGAAAGCCTCCATACTTCACCATAGTGGTCAGTGCGGATTGGTTGTCTGTAATTTATGCACTACTGGCAGAGAGATGTATTATAATTAATCAACTGTATTGTATCAAGTTGTCCGGAATAGGCCTGCTCTCATTAGCTTGGATGGGTGACCACCATGTATTTAACAGGTGTTATAGGCTGTGGGGATACGTGGTGGGCGGCAGAGGGTGAGTGCAACAACACAATGTGATTACTTTATATGCTGCCACGTGTGTGTTCCCGGAATTTCACCGACCCGCATTAGAAAGCGTGGCGAAGTATGGTCAAAAATCCCGACGACCACACACTGCGTGGAGTGAGGGCCTCGTCCAGCAGTGGACTGACAAGGACCCCCCCCCCTACCCGTGCATGCCCAGGAAACACGGCGCCTGCGGGTGGCGGCCTCGGCACTGCGATTGTTGTCCTTTGTGAGCGAGCCGGCCGGTCTCGGCATGCCGTGCCCGTGGACCCTGACCCTGAGCCGTGAGGTCAAGGTCACGGCATGGGCCGAGCAGACGCCGCGGCGAGTGGCTCCGCGTGTGCGGTGGCCCCGTTGGGCTGCTGAGTGCGGCAGGGCATGGCAGGCGAGGGCAGTAACGTGCAGCAGCGCCTCGCGCACGCAGCACACGCGTGTCCAGGCAGCACACGCGTGTCCAGGCAGCACACGCGTGTCCAGGCAGCACACGCGTGTCCAGGCAGCACACGCGTGTCCAGGCAGCACACGCGTGTCCAGGCAGCACACGCGTGTCCAGGCAGCACACGCGTGTCCAGGCAGCACACGCGTGTCCAGGCAGCACACGCGTGTCCAGGCAGCACACGCGTGTCCAGGCAGCACACGCGTGTCCAGGCAGCACACGCGTGTCCAGGCAGCACACGCGTGTCCAGGCAGCACACGCGTGCGCCGTGTCACTCCGCGGCGGCTGTGAGCTCCCTCGAGAGGGCTTGCTGTGTGAGAGTGCATTGTGTGAGCCGAGTGCGAGTCTGGTGCGAACGCCGCAATCTGACACCACAGACACCGTTTTGTCTGTGCTGCAAGTTGTTTTCAAGCGGAGCGACGCGGACTGCGTCGTTTGGGTGTCTAAGGCGAGGCGCGACCAAAGTCGTCGCCCTGAAGCCCGGCAGAGTTTGAGCCTGGTTAGTGCTCGGATGGGCGAACGCCTCGCACAAAGCCAGGTGTAGAGGGCAGTGCAGGAAAATCCACTACTGTACTAGTGTGTATCCCACCCAACTAATCCACCTTTACCAACCCACACTGACAAACGTGGTGAAGTATGATCAAATAACAGACGGAGCAGTCCACGCGTAGATCATTACACGCAGAGGGAACCGTCAACAAATCCACATTTTGCGTTTACTTTTTCCTTGCGATCATGTGGGCACCAAGTCATTGACCCACGACGAGTGAGGAGCGGCTAGTAATTAAACATTATTTACTTCTGCAGGAAAGCTACACTTAGTCATAGGACCCGGTTGGCTACGTATGGTGTGAAAGAAGTTCAACACACAGTACATTAAGATGTTGCCAGAAATCGTACTCGTGTTTATAAGCATCCACGTAAAGATATTTTTTTACATTTTCGCGAGCTCCTTTAAACTACAGCCAGGCTAATCCGCCTGTGGTCGGTTGAAAGTGAAGTCTATCGAGTAATTCTTGCAGGCAATGGTGATGGATTACAGGAGATTTAATGATTGACTTCACGGCGAAGGTTGCAAAGTCGGGCTCGAGATTAATACGATACGAATATATCTTGAATACTCTTTGGTTCTTTCGGTCAAGTCACGTAGGTATAAAATAAAATATTGTTTAATATTTTATTGTATAATATTTTATGGATTCTTACAGTCACGAAAGCTTCAAAATCAAGATTAAATCTTGAATAGTTCGCCACACAATTGGGAGTCTGGTGAAGGGACGCAGTGCGCCAAGGACTGCTCTCCAAGGGGGACTGAAATAATGCAAACAGGAGGGCTTTTTAAACCTGAACTTAATCATGAAGATCATAATGCCAGTGTTGCTAAAGAAGAGTGTTTTATAACCTGCAATAACATGAAAATGTAACATTGACAAGAAAAATGGAGAAAAAATATAAATATGGCGCTGATTGAATACTTTTGTAAACCAACGTTTGTTGGAAAGCGTTACACATTTCCATGCATATGCCCCTGTGGGTGGTAATGTGACCTTTCGATTTGTAACATTACACCGTTTCATATCCTTAGGTTTTTTCGGTAAAGTCACGTAGGTAAAAACATTAAAAAGTAAAATAAAATAAAAATCACGACGTTTCGGAGGCAACACAAGCTTCCGTCTTCAGGTGGTACCGTCACAGCCATGACAGCTGTATCAAGTAAATGAGATATTTCATGAGTTACCACTGCGTTTATATAATGGTTGGAGAAGGTGGTGGGGCATGGGCCGCATCTTTATTATTAATATGGTAAGGTGAGGCTTGAGACTAAGAATAGACTGCATAACAAAGGCTGAGCCTTATGGAGAGGTGCGGTTTGTGACTCAACCTGTAACAGGGAGACCACCACTAAACATGGTTAAACAGTAATGGTTGTCTGTCAAATAAGATTGGCAAATAAGTGTAGTTAAATCTTTTTTGCATGGTTAATCACATCGTTCCAATGATTACTCAGTTTGTAACCGTCATCACGGTTGAAATTATGTCTGTGTTATGTCTGTGTTTGTATATACAAACAGACATAATTTCAACCGTGATGACGGTTACAAACTGAGTTTGTGAAGATAACTACTCAGGTTCATTGTTTACCATTATGAGTTGACATGTTACAATAATTATGTTTGTGTACACAAAACTCTTTTTGGATTTTTGGGTTGCTCAATTTCCCTTTTTTTTGATGCGCTTTTATAACGCTACCACGGTTTACTGCCAGGCTGTGATTTCTGCTTATTTATTCAATGCATTTATATTGTTTCCATCGCTCACGTCACGCTATTTACTCATACGTAGTACTGCGATACTGATAGCTGTGCCATCATCGGGGATTGCTGTGCCCGTCGATGTGTGTGTGTTTGAGTCCATGTGTGTGTCTTTGAGTCCATATGTGTGTGCGTGTAGAGCCATGCGTGTCTTTCACTCTATGTGGGTGTCCTTTTCGAACGGACAACGTCAAAAGTGTTTATGTGTGTGTTAGTCCATGTGTGTGTGTCAGTCGATCTGTGTGCGTGTACGTCGATGTGTATGTCAGTCCATATGTGTGTGTTAGTCCACATGTGTGTGTAAGTCTATACATGTGTGTGTCACTCGATGTGTGTGTGTAAGTCAATGCGTCTGTGTGTTAGTCCATATGTGTGTTAATCCATGTCTATGTATCTAAAGTATATATCTGTGTGTCACAGTCCATATGTGTATGTGTGTGTAGGGCTATGTGTGTGTAGGGCTATGTGTGTGTCAGTCTATGTATGTGTAAGTTCATGTGTGTGTGTCTTAGTCCATATGTGTGTGTGTGAGTACATATGTGTATTTTAGTCCACGTATTGCTGTGTGCGAGTCGGTGTATGTGTGTGTGTCGCTGTATGTGTGTACGTCGATATGTGTGTGTAACTCCATGTGTGCGTATCTCAAGTACATGTCTATGTATGTGTGAGTCCATATGTGTGTGTGTCTGTAAGTCGATGTGTTTGTGTGTCTCAGTCCATGTGCGTGTGTGTTAGTCGCTGTGTGTGCATGCCTCCATGTTAGTCAGTGTAACTTCATTTATTTGCGTGTCTGTAGGTCCATGTGTGCATCTTAGTCCATGCGTGTGCTTTATTGACCTGCTCAAGGCCTATGATACCATCAGTAGGCCTGGCCTCTGGGTTGCTCTTCGTGCTTTCCGAGTCCCGAACCCACTCATCACCATCCTTAAGGACCTTCATGATGGTGAGCGGCCCCGTGTCTTAACTACGTGGCCGTGAGTCAGAGCAATTCCCTTTACACCTTGGGGTGCAACAGGGATGTCCTCTGGCTCCCACATTGGACCACGTAGTTCGTCGAGCCTTCAATGACTGTACCGGAAGAATTCCCATCTGCTACAGATATAATGGGAGGCTGATCGATGCCCGGGTGCGGTCAAGGGATGGCTCCCTATTGCTCAACCACGTTATGTATGCCGATGATCTGCTAATGGCTGCTCACTCGGAGGAGGAGTTTCAGGTGCTGCGGCTGAACCTGGAGCTTGCCACCAACAGGTGGGGCCTTACCATCAGCCCAACCAAAGCTAAGCACCGGCCTGGCTATTTTGTACCATCGGACACTCCACCCCCACAACTCCCAATTGGTGATGGGCCAGTTGTGGAGACAGTGGAGAGTTTCCCTGGGCAGTGTGCTAATGACCGGCTCCGGTTTAACAGCAGAGGTCTCACTCCGAATCAGTCGAGCTGCAGTATCTTTTCATTGGCTGCGTAACGCTGTGTGGAAGCTACCTGGTCTATCACTCCGTACGAAGCTTCAGGTGTTCTCGGCCACGGTCATTCCCTCCCTTCTCTACGCTTGCGAAACTTGGACCCCCTAATGGAACATCTTCGCCAGTTACATTTAGGCTGACCTGCCTACGATCCATCCTGGCTTTAACCAGGCTGCATTGTGTGAGGAGCTCACAAATCCTTGAAAGATGTGGACAAAGTCCCATTGGTGACCTCCGGCAGGCAAGGCTGCGTTGCCTGAGTCATGTAGCCCGCATGGCCAGCCACCACATGCCTAAAGAACTTTTGTTCCGCCGGATCGAGGGGGCTAAACGGGTGCGGCACGGGCTGGAGAAGACATGGGAGTTATGTGCTTCAGGAAGACTTGGAGCTGAGTCCACTTGCGGATGACTGGTACCAGCCATGTCAAGATCGGCCACTGTGGAGGAGGCTCCTGAAAGACGCTACTGGCCAGTTGGAGGCAGTCACCCTCCAACAACAACGGAGGGCGGAGGAGCGACGCTCACAACAACGAGCGGAGCGCCGGGTGGCTAAAGCACAGAAAGTTGCCACAGTAGGGGCCACAGGTGCTGCATCAGTCAGTCGTCTCAGTCAGTCGACCTGTGCCATCTGGGTTTGCCCCGTGACCTCTTGCCAGCGGGCGTTCGACACTTCACATGGCCTCAATGTGCACATAGCCTGGCACAAGCGTTGTTGTGACGTCACCGCCACTTAGTGGCGAATGGCGGTTGTTGTTCAGTCTATGTATGTGAGAGTCCATTTGTGTGTGCAACTCTATTTTTGTGTATCAATTGATTTGCGTGTGTAACTACATGTGTCTGCCTTTTTCGCCCAGGCAACGCCGGGTACTCACCGCTAGTATTAATAATAAAGATGCGGCCCATGCCCCCACCACCTTCTCCAACCATTATATAAACGCAGTGGTAACTCCTGAAATCTCTCATTTACTTGATACAGCTGTCGTGGCTGTAACGGTACCACCTGAAGACGGAAGCTTGTGTTGCCTCCGAAACGTCGTGATTTTTATTTAATTTTATTTTACTTTTTAATGTTTTTACCTACGTGACTTTACCGAAAAAACCTAAGGCTATGAATCATTGCAGTCACGAAAGCTGCAAATCTAGAATTACACTGTTTGCGTTGTTTAATCAGTATCAGACTTGGGCAATCCATTGCTGGATGAAGGCCTCCCCAAGCTGCTGCCAACTTTCACAATCCTGCAATGTAATATTCCACCAACACCTGCTCCATCTCCTTGTTGAACGTTCGCTCGGATACATTCTGTTTCCATGGCTTCCTCTCTGTCATTATTTTTGATCTTTGGCCATAGTCCCTTCTAACCATGGCGCGCCCTAGCCAAGCCCACAAATGTTTCCTAATGGTGTAAAATATGGCATTTAACTGTGCATGATTTCTAATCCACGTCTTCCTCCGTGAATTATAATCCTGTATCCATGTTTGTTTGCAAACTTTTCTACTTTTGTTCCATTTTTGTGAACTGTATGCCGTCAAGATTAGCATACACTGTAATCGCTAGACAACCAAGAAATAGTATATTTTTTATTGCAAAGCTTTTATGTAACATGTGGTGCGTTGAAAAACTGGAATGTTTATCATATCCGTCATATTTTTTTAATTCAATAGTTATCTTCAGAACCGCGGTATTAAACAGTTGATATTCGGACTTGCTGGCAAGAGGCCATAGATGGCTGCCTTTAAGGCCCAACTGCCTCAATGTGAGTGCCATATTTTCTTTGAGGCTCAACGTAGACGTTATGCATTGGATCTATCAATCAAAAATATATATTTTTAGGGCAAGTCTGCATGTTTTCCATTTGTCATGGTCTGGGAATAGGCCGAGGATCTGGCCGGAAGGCTGGCCACAGTTTTGGGGACGAGTGGGTTCATGTGCAGTGGCTGGATTGGGAGTGGTGTGGCGGTTATACTGTTCGGCTCGAGTGATGCTGACAGAATAGCTTGCAGCATGCTGTCTGTGTCAGCAAACTGCATGCATCGGTAGTGCTCCCTGGCATTCCACTGCTTAATACATGGTCATACAGATGTACATAAACACATAAATTGTACGTGCATATAAACACATAGTACATGCACGTGCATGCACTTGTGCAGCCTTTTTGTTGCGGGAAACAGAACGAAGTGCCGAAAATCCTTCGTTGTACTATATTATGCTCCAATATCTATGCTCTCTGCTTTTGCCAACCCGCATTGACTGGCCTGGTGAAGTAGAGTCAAATAATTCCTGCGTGACCCAAAACAGGACCCTGCGGGGTGGGCTGGTAGGAACGAATAACCAAAGAATATAAACATAATGTATTATTACACTTGTTTAGCCAGGAAAGCCTCACTGAGTCTAAAGGTTTTTGTAGGGTCCTGCCAAGTGTTTAATCGGACGATACGAAGGGAGAGTTTGAGGCCTAGTTCTAGGCTTTAGGCCTAGCTGTAGGCTTTAGTCCGCTGTGAGTTAATTTTTAATTTAAATGTTTTAATTATTAATGTAAAAGCTTTAAATTTAAATGTTTCTATTTAAAAACATCAGGGAATGTAACATTGTTAAACATTAACTCCCTTTCACACACACGGGGGTACGATACGAAGGGAGAGTTTGAGGCCTAGTTCTAGGCTTTAGACCTAGCTGTAGGCTTTAGGCCGCTGTGAGTTGATTTTTAATTGAAATGTTTTTATTATTTATGTAAAAGCCTTAAATGTAAATGTTTCTATTTTAAAAGATCAAGGAATGTAAGATTGTTAAACATTAACTCCCTTTCACACACGCGGGGGTACGATACGAAGGGAGAGTTTGAGGCCTAGTTCTAGGATTTAGGCCTAGCTGTAGGCTTGAGGGCGCTGTGAGTTAATTTTAATTTAAAATTTTTAATTAAAAGCCATCTCAGGGAATTATAAGGGAATGTTACACTTGTTTAGCCAGGAAAGTGTCACTGAATCTAAAGGTTTTTTAATTAAAAAGCTATCTCAGGGAATTATAAGGGAATGTTTAGATTCCAAAGAACACAGGATGAGATGTTACTATCCTTTGTGCAAGCACTTCCAAGAGTTCATGAACAGTGAGCCTGGTGAAATTTGGGGAGCGCATTGTCAGTAGTGACCCTTTGGTTCCTAGGGTGTTTCGGCCTTTCATACTATACACCCTCCCCAAAGGCGGCCAGCGACAGGGTGATCAATCCTACGCTTGCGTCCCATTCCCAATTAGTCATAGGAGTTGCCTTGTTGTTGGTAGCCAACATCCCATGGGACTATGCATGGCAGGGGCGTCCTCCTCCCTGAGTCAAGCATTGTTGACTGCATACCTCCTGGCCCTCTCACTTTGGGGCCCAGCTGGGGTCTTTCCTCTTCATCCAGAGCCACTGACTGCTGCCTTCTGCCGCCTCCGATACAGCTTTGATTGCCGAACGCTGGCTCTGGCCCTTAATTCCCAGGTCTCTAAGCAGTCTGGTTGTAGATGTTGCCACAAAACCTCTGCAGCCCACCTCCACTGGTCGGACTTCTGTGTTCCAGCCATGATGCCGTGCTTCGGCAGCTAGATCGGCATAGCGCAGATGTTTTCGCTCATAAGCCTCATCTACTGAGTCCTCCCAGGGTACTGTGAGCTCAATGATGAAGACCTTCTTGAGCGAACGGGACCAGAGCACCATGTCAGGTCTTAGGGTGGTGGTTGCGATCTCCGGAGGAAACACAAGTTGCCGGCCAATGTCAGCTAGCATTTTCCAGTCGCGGGCCAAGCGCAGCTGGTCTCGCTCTATTGGTGTAGAGCCGCTCTTCGGTGGTTTAGCCCCTTCGCGGACAAAGGTCGTCCGTAAGAGGTGTGATGCTGCTGGGGGTGGTAGGGAGTTGGTGGCAGCTCGCTTGTCCTCCAGGGCGGACGCAAGGTTTTTAAGGACTTGGTTGTGACGCCAAGTGTAGCGTCCTTGGGTGAGGCTTGTTTTACAGGAAAGCGTCACTGAGTCTAAAGGTTTTTGTAGGGTCCTGCCAAGTGTTTGCAGTAGGGGGCGATGTTGCTACACGGACGGACGGACGATATAATCTATTGTAGGCTGGTTCACTTCGTTCCTACCAGTATAATCTATTGTAGGCTGGTTCACTTCGTTCCTACCAGTATAAGTATTTGCATCCAGCAGTGGATGCACGAAATGGCTGTGCGTGTGCGTCACTTGTGTTTGCAGCCCATGTGAGTGGATGTGAGTGTCACGGTGTCTGTGAGTAGTGCTGGCCACCCATCTGTTCGAGGGCTGTGCCGGCCTTTCATAGATGCTACTCGCCAACAGCACTTGCCCCGATAGTATGTTAATGCTATACGGGTAACTTTGTCTTTGTGCCAATTTTGCATGTGTGCGGGCGTATGCATGCTGACTCTTGCTAATCCGTCCCCTGTGGGATAATCGCGTTAACTATTTCCACATAACACGCTCTTTGTTTCGCTGAGTAAAGCAGGATCCCCCTCGTGGAGTTGATAGTTGCCAGTACAGTACTATACTGTCACGGTGACACTTCTTGTATTGTCACGGTGCCTCAAAGTTGTGTAAAATAATCATGACAATAATTGATGGCCCTTGGTCAATTCGCTCATAGATGAAGGCCTCACCACACCGTGTCGGCCATACTTCATGCTGGTCAGTGACAGGGAGGGGAGGGCCCAGAATCGGTTTGGATATCGCTCGTCACTGCTACCGTGGCCGAGAATTGAACTCTGTTCACTGGGTTCATTGCGCAGTGCGCTAACCACTGCGCCCACAGCTTCATCCTCATACATCGGGTATGCACACATTCTGCCCTGGTTTTAATGTTGATGATCTCGCTGCCAAATTATTATGTTTTTTACTTTCACTATGACATCTTGATCCTCTCTGCTGTAGAGGGGTAGGGAATTATAAAGTGTTTTTACCTGCATGATATCGTAATATATTCTAAAACTCGGACCGAATATCAGAAACTCAGAAACTTTGATGCATTTACTTACAGCGATAGAACTCCTCAGGGCAAGAACTGTCCAACACGTCTCTCTGTTGTGACATGGATCAGAAACACATTGACAAACAAACTAGAAAGATCAAACCTGGAAAGTGCACAGAAGTTTGGAGAGATGCATGCCTGCAGGGCATTGCACTGAGAGACGGAAAGAAAGAGGAACACATGCATCAGAGAGCATATGAAGGATCAGATTCAGATTACTTATGCTGGAGAAAATTTTTTCACAAATGTCCAGTAGGGTGGGTCAAAACGAATGACACTGCAAATACTGTAGAAGGAAAAGTAAGCGATTGGGCTTGGACAGGATACTTCACGGGAAGGAATGATGGCCGGCGGTGAAGAATAGTAACGGAGTGGCAGGCAAGGGATACAATGATTGTGGGGTGGCACGTTTGCCTGCATATGCAGTGATTTACGCTTTGTTGCATAGCGAGAGTGTGATTGAAGAGTATCAGTAAAAATACAGGAGAACTCTTCTTATTTGTGACCCTATTACACATGACTCCCATTATCCACGGGAGCCGTTAGGTCTCTGAAAACAACATGATTGCAGAGCAGCTTCTTGTGGATAATTATCAAAGCAAACTTGTGGATACCCGCATCTCACGACGGATATGAAGAATTCGCCCTTACATTAAAATTCCTCATTGTTGCTCTGCTCGTGGTGTGTGAGGCATTTGCGGTTTGAAGTCTGCACATTCGGCATGTTTAACCCATAATAATCATAGCGGTTTGCACGTATAGACGAGATTTGCATTCTTCTGATTTTGTATTGTAGTGAGTGTTGCTGAGTGTGTACCCAATATGACTCGCACAGCTGAAGGAATGCAAGATTAATATTCCATTCATATGTTAACAGATGGGTCACACAAGTCTCCATAGGCTGAGAGATGTGCAGAGCAAAGAGTGAGTGCCTCCTTGCGATGGGTGAAAAGTAGCTGATAGGCGTTGATCTTGCGTGGTTGTATAGATATTAAATATGTTGGTCTCCAAAACATATTTACTGGTTACCTATGTTGAATGGGGGTGAAGACTTAGAATTCCTGTTTTTACTGCCTGTTATTGGTTATGTGCCGACGTTTATGGAAACATAACTGAGCTGATGATACGCCTCATTCCCATATTTGTTCTTCCACGTAAAAATGTAATACATTGTTTTTACACATGCCATCAGCCACATGGCCTTCTGTGAGTCAATAAGTTCAGCAGCATTGCTTCAACACAAGACAAACTCTGCACTGGATTCGACATTCATTGTCTCATCGGCAGAGCTAGGCTTGTTTGAACCGATGCTAGTGAACTGACAGATATTTATAGGCAAAGACCCTCTCTGTAAGATGCACAATGACGTTAAATGTTTTTGTGCAAGTGGTAATGTGGACAATGACTTGGTGACCCTTCACCATAGAGGTGCAGCTCCACATTAAACCAGGGCATACATTTTAGGTGTGCATGAGCACGATTAGTCAGTGACATAGACAATCGCCCATGGAGTTAACCACGTTACCGTCTCCCATTCCTCATTACACGAACACGAATAAGGCTATAATTCTACAGACAAACAGACACTTGGCCATTCTTAGAATGCAACGGACAAAGTGGAGGAGCATACCAGCACATCCCGTGGAATGTGCTGAATCTTGCCAGATTGTAGGGGCACCATCCACGCACCTCGGCCGCTAATTTCACAAAAAATTATAGTGACAAAATCGTAGCCTTGCTCGTTCCACACTTGATTATTGTGGTGCATCCCAATTGTCTGGCTCTGCCACTGCAACACACTCGTACATTTGCATAGAAAGATAATACGGTCGCGTTAACTCCAGATTCACTGCGGATAGATGATCAGGACTGCAAATTAACTGTGCGGGCAACATTTTTTTTAAGTAGTTAAAATATAAAATATCGCTGCTTTAATGATCAGCTGCCCCACACTCCCAGCTCTGAGCCCACGTGAGAGCTGGCACGTCACCAAGTAAACCTGCAAAACAAGCAGGAGATTTGGACTGTACGTTCTACAGCTACACCCCCCCCCCCCCATTCTACATGGGCGATTCATACATATTATAGCCGAATTTACATGTGTTTCTAATGTTTGGTAGATGCTGCCATGGTTAGCACTCTGGACTTCAGAGGTCACCGGATAAATTCGATCACCTGGCATAACAGTTGCAACAATCCAGCAAGTGTTTTTTAATCCCCCCACTGCCTCCATCAGCCCAATTGTAGAAATAGGTTCACAACAGTCGTGTGTGGTGGGGTAAAGTGTGGGTGCTCCCAGCTGTTCAAAGATGTACGAACCAGCGTGGAAGAGTAGGCCAAACACTCTCAAGGGGTTCTCTAGAGCTCCCTCTTGTAGACAGCCTTACTCCAGCAGCGACGAGAGCGAGCGATCGCACATAAGTGTTGCATTATCTGTGTTATTATCTGTTTTGCATTATTATGTGTGTTTGTTTCTTTGGGCCACCCCTCCCACCATTACCCCGGGTAATTGGGAGTTGATTGCCCACGTGCTGCACGTTAATCAAGATCAGTCAAACTCGATGTCGCTCTGAGAGGTGTTCCCCGCTGTGTTTGCACTACTATGTTAAAATGACTCCATTATGACAGCGTACCGCATGGAGGGCACCCTGCGGCCCGTGGGCCCAACACAGCCCGTAACTTCATTTCACATGGCCTGACACCCCATGAGGCCTACCACTGCCCATAGACGTCATCTGTCCGTCACTGTATGCAATTTGGTCGTACTAATCGGGTACTAGAAGGCAATATTTTTTGACCAGGCAACAACACTGTATTTGTAAATCTAGTTCGCTGGTCTCTTCTCTCACCGCAAGGACAGAAGTGTCTGGGTGTGCTAATGTGTGGCTGCTTGGCAAGGTAGATAATAACTCATTTGTCGTGATGTGGAGGACCAATATCTCAGATCCTATTATCCACGAATTTATGTCAGTAATCCGCAGGTTAACTCTGGTAAAGTCACGGATGGTGGCGGATAATTGGAAAATTAGGGCCATGGGAAATTGGAGTTTTTACGTATCCTACAGCTCCCACGGATAATAGGAGTTACGGGTAATAGGGTCGTGCATAAAAGAGGCTTTCCTGTATTCAAAAGTTCTGTTGGGCCTTTAGTAAGGGAAGGTCCCAGGCCTGGGATTGAAAATTCCATGCGTGTTGCTTCTCACTGCACGTGGGCTTTTGCACTGATAAGTTTTTATCAGCCCCCAAGTACGCCGTAGCCATGCATGTAGCGTTATGTTAAGGTTGTCAATGCGAGTATAAAAGGTGCGATTATTAAAACAAAACATTGTAGTCATTCAATGTTTATCAGCAATAGAAAAACACGAGGAATGATAAAGATACTTGTAGTGTGCTGCAAAGTTTGGCTCAAGATAAACATGAGCGAAATAAAGGTCATTCACTACGAGTTCTCAAAAGATAATAAATCATCGAGGCAGTAATGTGGCTGGAAAACTCAACACCATGAATAGAAAATGGTTTGGAATGAAAATCGAGACTGGAATAATAGCAGCATGGATTTTATTATGAAACCTAGGATTAATTATTATGAAAGCAAGACAGCAACATCTCTGAGGACAAAGAGTTTTCAATCTGTGCATGCTACCCACTGAGACATTTGTATCAGAGATGTGGACAGCTAAAAAGAAAGTGGAAGAAAGAAAAATAGCGAGATGATTGCTTGGGATTGCGCGTAGACAAAAAGACGAACGCATCTGTTGGTAAATGCAAATCGGTGACATTACAATGTCCGATAAGAGCGCAAGTTGGCTTCGCCAGGACCCATTGCTCCAAGGGGTGATGGCCGATGGTCGAGACAAATGACGGAGTGGCAGCAAAGGGAGCAGATGCAATTTTCCTTACGGAAAAGTGTTTGTTTTTGCGTCGCTCGTTGTGTGCGTTCTCTCCGCAGGGGCGAGCAGACTGCGCCATCCTCGTGGTGCAGGCCGCGAACCGGCACGCGTCTCGCGACCATCCCGTCATGGCCGCTCAGCCGTTGACCATGAGCTTCAGCGCGGTGGACTACACAATCTGTGCCGTGCTGCTGCTCGTCTCGTGCGGCATCGGCCTCTACCATGGCTGCGTTGGGGGAGGACAGAAGACCACGCGCTCATTCCTCATGGCCGACCGCAGCATGAGCTGTGGGCCCGTGTCTCTGTCGCTGCTTGCCACGTTCCAGTCGTCCGTCGGCATCCTCGGCACCCCGGCCGAGGTGTACCGCTTCGGCACCGAGTACTGGCTCCTCGGCCTCTCCTACTTCCTGGGCCTGCTGATCCCTGCGCACGTTTTCATTCCCGTCTTCTACCGGCTGAAGCTCACGAGTACATACGAGGTGCGGCGTCCCACACCGCCACCGCAGCAGGCCGCGGTTCGAGGGTCGTTTGTAGAACCAGGCGAGAACTCCCCAAGAGAGTAGGATAGCGTCATTTGCAGGAGTGACTGACCTGCGTTACCAAAATGACAAAAGCGATAATGTAAAAACAAGTACAGCAATGAAGCGAATACAAATCGGAGCAAAAACAACCGCGTAGCTTTTGAGGTTGTGACTCATAACTCCCCCTCCCCCCAAGCCTTATAGTGTCGGTGGGGGCCATTCGGGAGCCTCTTGGGGCTAAGTTGCCCCCCCCCGCTCCCCCATTTGAATTATTATAGTACAGGGGTCGCCAACCAAAATAACAAGAAAAGCCATTTTTTTCGTAATTCATGTGAATACGAGACGGTGGTCCTTAATGAATAACGTTACGAAGCAGTTCTTTCAGAGCCGCAGGTTGCTGACCCCTGTTCGAGTGCAATGAAGCCACAGGTGTCGCTACCTTTCATTGCTGAGCGGGGACGAGAGCTGGAATAGAATGCCTAATGAACAGACCTGAGTCGTATCGCTACTCATGCTGCAACTGCTGCTGCTGCTGTGTGAATCGCTTTAAACGAGGTTACGGTGCAGGCTGCCCTCACCAGATCTGGGATAGATTATAATCGCAAATACAGTGTTCTTGTTAGCCCCGATGACAGTTGCAATGACACTGCTTTAAATTAATGGTGTATACAGTGCTTGCAATTTACGTTGCCCCAGGTTCACCCCTCACATCCACACCCCATCACCCCCTCTCTCTCACCCCTTGCTCACGACCGGCACACTTGGGTTTTACACCACACACAGTCCCTTAGTCAATCCACTGCTGGATGTGACGGCTTCCCTGCACCGTGCGGGCCGGGCCGTAGGGGGGTTGTTTAAGCATGAATCACTGTGATGGCGAGCGCTGGTTGGTGCAGGCGGTGAGTGTAGATTTTTGAGCAGGGAAAAGCGCTAGGGTGGAAGGAGATGAGTGTAGGCAAGATGAGTCACTGTATCTCTTGAAAATAATAACCGATTCTTCTGCCGTGTGAAAGCCTAAAATGAAGTTCGTTCTAGATTTGAAGCTTTCGTGACTGCAAGGATTCATATTCTTAGGTTTTTTCGGTAAAGTCACGTAGGTAAAACATCAAAATTAATAAAAATAAATAAAATAAAACGAAAATCACGACGTTTCGGAGGCAACACAAGTCTCCGTCATCAGGTGGGACCGTCACAGCCGGATTAGCTGCATCAAGTGAGGCAATGATTCAAGATGTAATCCCTTAAAAAGCAAGTTGAGGGGGAGGAGGGGGGGAGCTAATCAGAATGTGGTAGCCAATGAATGGAACGTATCGGGAGGGAGGGGGGGCGGGGCTCAAAGACGGCACGGAGTGCCAACGTACAACGCATCGGGAGGGGGAGGGGGGGGGCGGGGCCAAAAGAATGGACGACGGCGTGGGCGCTGTTGCTGTTGCACAACGCCAACGCATTGGACAGAGAGGGGGAGGGGAGGCCTGATACACATGATAGAAAAGAACGAAAATGCCCATGTTTATACCAATGCTGGATAAACAATGAAGAGAGTACTGTTAAACACTGGGGATGTTAACACTCGGTAAAGTAAAGTAAGATAGTGCCTATCAGATAAGATGATCCAAAAAAGTGTAATTAAGTCTTTTTTGCGTGGTTGATAACATCTTTCCAATGATTACTAAGTTTGTACCCATCATCACGGTTGAAATTATGTCTGTGTTTGTATATTTGTATGGCTTCGTGTATAAACCTCCCGGCTACCATCAAAGGTTTACATCTTGAATCATTGCCTCACTTGATGCAGCTAATCCGGCTGTGACTGTCCCACCTGATGACGGAGACTTGTGTTGCCTCCGAAACGTCGTGATTTTTGTTTTTATTTATTTATTTTTATTAATTTTGATGTTTTACCTACGTGATTTTACCGAAAAAACCTAAGAAAAATGATGTTCGTGTCACGTGTCTGCTTGTGGATTGTTGTGCGTGTCCGTGCGTGCTTGTTGCCCTGCAGTACCTGGAGTTGCGCTTCAATAAAACGGTCCGGATATGTGGAACAGCTACTTTCATTTTCCAGATGGTGGGTATTCCATCCCCGTGTGTTCATGTGAAACAAAAGGAAATGTGTAGCCCTGCAAGGGCTTGCTCACGTCACTGCAGGCAGAAGGGCCTCTATTAGAGGGAGCTCAACAGGGTATATTTGGCCTACTCTTCCACGTTTATCAGATGTTTACTGGTGGGGGTGGTGTCAATGCACATGTAATCCAACATTGGAGGTGAGGCTTGGTGAATCACCACACAAATCTTGTGAAACTCCTTTTCCGTGGGTGTTGCGGTGTCATACCCTGGCTCGCCAGGAGAAGGCAGTACAGAAAGTGGACTAATCGCCATCTGTTTCCATCTGTACAGGAAAGGTGTTTCCCCTCGCGCGCGTGGGTTTTCTCCGGGTGCTCCACTTTCTTCCCACTTGTATAATTGGCTGAAAATATTTCAAAATAATCTTCCTCAAAAGTATGGCTCTGGGATAAATAAGTAAATTATCATTTAAACTAATGCGTGGTTGTCACATCGGCTGTTGTTGGTGTTTTGTAGGTCGTGTACATGGGAGTGGGGCTCTATGCCCCAGCGCTGATACTCAATACAGGTGCGTGCGTCTCCCTGACCCCTCGTGTTGAATACGATAGTCTAGCCAAGTAATTTACTGCTCAAATGAGCATAAGAGGTCATGGTCATCTCTTCACAGTCCTAAGCCCTTTGTGGATATTTCACATTTCTATAGCGGGGGCAGGTATATCCAGAGGACAAACCACTGGTGACTTCCCAACAAAGTAGTGCACATTTGATCAACTCCAGTCGGATGATGGGCCCAGTCAACCTTCAATAATTCACTCTCTTCACCTATGCAATACACTAGCATCTTCATGCACAATAGCTGATTCGAGTGCTCCATCTCCGCGGTGGTTGCCTTTCGGGAGTACTGCCTTTCTAGGCTGCCACTTTTTATTCTCGACCCCTGACCATCATCATCTCGAACACCGTGTCCTGCCCAAGCCCACATTTATTACCGTGTGATTCAAATTTCCAAGCTGTCCCACGTTCCGTTGCATGTCGGGTGAACTGCTGGAGGTTTATGGTTGCGTTGTTGCTTTGCGTAGTGACGGGAATCAGCCTGTGGGCCTCTGTGACTGGTCTGGGCTTGGTGTGCACACTCTACACGGCCATCGTAAGTCTAATTCATGTCACGTTTTAAAGACCGTGGTGTATGAATAACACATGTTTTATATGAAAAACTATAAACTATATTCTATGGTTTTTTTGGTATAAAGTCACGTAGATAGAAAAAATAACAATAAAATTATAAAAATAAAGTGAATAAAAATATCACGATGTTTTGATTGCAACACAAGAGGTCATTAGGAACAGGGAGGTTAGCCTGTGGGCAAGCTGTTTATAAAGGTTTAGAGATTGGCGGGGCAGCTAAGGTTAATGTAAGAGAGGGCTCCGACACCGGCAGTAGGTCTACACCAATAAAAGAGCTGTTTATAAAGGTTTAGAGATAGGCGGGGCAGCTAATGTTAATGTAAGAGAGGGCTCCGACACCGGCAGTAGGTCTACACCAATAACAGGACCCTGCGGGGTGGGCTGGTAGGAACGAGTAACCAAAGAATATTAACATAATGTATTATTACACTTGTTTAGCCAGGAAAGCCCCACTGAGTCTAAAGGTTTTTCTAGGGTCCTGCCAAGTGTTTGCAGTAGGGGGTGATGTTGCTACACCTAATCGGACGATACGAAGGGAGAGTTTGAGGCCTGGTTCTAGGCTTTAGGCCTAGCTGTAGGCTTTAGGCCGCTGTGAGTTAATTTTTAATTTAAATGTTTTAATTATTTATGTAAAAGCTTTAAATGTAAATGTTTCTATTTAAAAACATCAAGGAATGTAACATTGTTAAACATTAACTCCCTTTCACACACGCGGGGGTACGATACGAAGGGAGAGTTTGAGGCCTAGTTCTAGGCTTTAGGCCTAGCTGTAGGCTTCAGGCCGCCGTGAGTTAATTTTTTATTTAAATGTTTTTATTATTTATGTAAAAGCTTTAAGTTTAAATGTTTCTATTTAAAAGCATCAGGGAATGTAACATTGTTAAACATTAACTCCCTTTCACACACGCGGGGGTACGATACGAAGGGAGAGTTTGAGGCCTAGTTCGAGGCTTTAGGCCTAGCTGTAGGCTTCAGGCTGCCATGAGTTAATTTTTAATTTAAATGTTTTAATTATTTACGTAAAAGCTTTAAATGTAAATGTTTCTATTTAAAAACATCAGGGAATGTAACATTGTTAAACATTAACTCCCTTTCACACACGCGGGGGTACGATACGAAGGGAGAGTTTGAGGCCTAGTTCGAGGCTTTAGGCCTAGCTGTAGGCTTTAGGGCACTGTGAGTTAAATTTTAATTTAAATGTTTTAATTAAAAGCTATCTCAGGGAATTATAAGGGAATGCTACACTTGTTTAGCCAGGAAAGCCTCATTAATTTAAATGTTTTAATTAAAAGTTATCTGAGGGAATTATAAGGGAATGTTACACTTGTTTAGCCAGGAAAGCGTCACTGAGTCTAAAGGTTTTTGTAGGGTCATGCCAAGTGTTTGCAGTAGGGGGCGATGTTGCTACATGGACGGACGGACGAACGGACGGACGATATAATCTATTGTAGGCTGGTTCACTTCGTTCCTACCAGTAAAAGCATTGCACCTCGCTCCACACACCCACACTGCTGACGGTGGAGGTGGACAAGAAAACACAAATCAAATGATGACCCAAAGTGGTTGATGACATCTTTCCAATGATTGCTCGGTCTATAACCTTCCTCTCGGTTGAAATTGTCTCTGTGTCTGTATATATGGATGGCTTCATGAACGAATCTTTGTTGCATAGCCAGTAGGCTTGCAAAGTACCATTGTCTTAGAGAAATCAATTTCGTGTGAGCCAGCCGCATTAAAATAATTATCAAACACGGCAGAAGTATTGATCCTACGATGTTTCAAATCTGCCTTATGTTCACGGACACGGTCAGAGACATGTCGCTTAGTTTCCCCAATCTAACTGCTGCCGCAGATAAAGCTTGGTTTGTAGAACCCGGGATATTGCATTTCAGGAATCTTGTCTTTCACAGATGGGATCAGATCACGAATTTTATGTACTGTGTTAAATTGGACCTGGATCTTGTGTTTGTTCATGATTTTGGAAATATTTTTGGTTACCCCTGCTATGTATGGCAGGGTGATGGTTTTGATTGGATCCTCAGATGGCTCCTTCCTCACGGTTGGGGTGATGGCTTTGCGGATTGTGTAGTCAGAATATCCATTCGCCTTGAGAGCTTGGTGTACGTGTTTGAGTTCACTGGTTAGGTGTTCATGGTGGGAGATACATTGAGCTCTATGGTGTAGCGTTTTGATGAGGGAATTCTTCAGGGATGGATGGTGGTGGGAATCAGGTTTTATGTAGGCGTCAGTATGGGTTACTTTCCTGTAGACAGAATGGCTCATTAAGCCATCTCGTCTCTTTTTTATTAGGACATCCAAAAAAGGTAGCATGCCATCCTTTTCTACCTCCATGCTGAATTTGATGGCTGGGTGTATGGAATTGATGTGGTTGCGGAATTGGTTTAGAGCCGGTCAGCCATGTGGCCAGATGACAAACGTGTCATCTATGTACCTCTTCCACAAGGACGGGCGTAGAGTGGAAGCCTGGATGGCGTCCGTCTCAAATATTTCCAATGGGGTGCCTTTGTAGAATGTTCCATTCCAGGTGAAGTATGTGTTGGTGAGGCAGTGTCTCACCAGGGCCAGTGCATCAGCATTCAATCCTTGTTGGACCAGGTCTTCAATAATTGCAATGGTATTGGGCACAAGTACTTTGAACAAAGAAACTACATCGAACCTAATGAGTAAATCATCTGGGGACAGTAATGTCTTTAATTGACGATACCAGGTGAGCTGAGTTAAGTACAGAAGAGGTGGTCTTACCAGTGAAGGGCTGTAAGGTCTCAGACAGATATCGAGTCAGTTTGTAGGTCGGTGAGCCAATTGTGGAGACAATTGGACGAAGCGGTGTACCTTTATGGATTTTTGGTGAGCCATATAATCTGGGTTGTCTAGTAGCAGAGGGTTTTAAGGAAAACCGTTTGGTCTGTTCAATTAAGGAAGCTGAATCAGTGATGATATTGCTCGTTTTTGTAACAAGGTTCTTGGTGGGATCTCTTTTAATTTTTGTGTAGCTACCATCATTAAGTAGGTCCTGAATTTTGTTATTGGACACGGTTTTATCCATGATGACACTGGCATTGCCCTTGTCGGCTGAGAGGATGACGATATCATCCCTCTTTTTCAATTGAGACAACTCAAAACGCTCATCCTTACTGATGTTGCTGACTGGTATCTTAGCACTTTTGAGGATTGCAGTGATTTCAGTTCTAGTCACGTCTGCAGAGATGTGTCCCAAACCCTTAAGAGCTACATCGACCTGGGAATGATGTCATCCACTGGAATGTGTTTGGGGGTGACTGCAAAGTTTTTTGCAAAGTTTATATTTCTATTCACTTTATTTTTATTATTTTATTGTTATTTTTTCTATCTATGTGACGAAAGAACCATAAAATATGAATTCCTGCAGTCATGAAAGTTTTAAGTCAAAACTATAAACTATGTTGTTTATGAGGTAAAGCCCACTGAGCTCTGAGCTACTTTTTGCAGATGACCTGGCCACACATGACAGCTCATCAAAGTGGATTATATCATCACATGTGGGAAGTTATGGTAGCAGCCAAATCATCTAAACGCATGTCTGTGAATGTGGAGGGCAAAACCAGAGGAACTCGGAGAAAAATCCTCGTTGAGAGAAAACACACGAACTCCAAATATACAGGTATCAGGGTCAGGATCGAACCCACGGCCTTCTGAATATATCCGGCGAACGACTCTTTGCCACCACAGCGCCCAACTCCACGCGCAATTTTGTTTGTTTTGCAGTTGTAACGGCGCAGCGCGAGTGTATTGCACCTTAATGAATGCGTTAGTACCTTGTAGTTCAACAAGTTGTTTTCCTGCCAACTCGGTTGATAAACGAGAGCCTGACCTCGGGGTGCAGTTTTCAATTTGTTCGTACTCATTGTGTGTGTTGTCTATTCTGCATGGTTTTTGTGTTTGGTCTGCGATCACTTCCTTACTGAGCGATTGTCTCAAATACCCCATTGTTCTAGTACCACAAGCTGTTTAAACATCAGCGCTGGGAAGACAAAGGCGGGCAGGCTGTATAAGCTACATATTTAAAAAAATTAATTGGGCAACAATGTGGATTTGCAATGACCTGCTCCCGTAAATGCTTGTAAGACTGGTCATTTTATGACCTCTCACAACAGTGGAAGCCACCGGCAATGTATAGCCATCTTGAGTTTACAATGCCGTCTGGAACGTTCCGGCATGTGAATGTCTCCATACAGGTCTCCTGTGTTTGTTGTGTGCATCATCACAGGGTGGCCTGAAGGCCGTGATCTGGGCAGACGCGTTCCAGACGGTCGTGATGGTGGCGGGGCAGCTCGCCGTGATCGGCGTGGGGTGCTGGCAGGCCGGCGGCATAGGCCGCGTGTGGGACATCGCCAGCCAGGGGGGACGGATCTCAGCGATCAAGTAATAGACGCGAAGCGCAGCACAACCATCTCGCATCGCACCGCGAACCGCACACCACGTCAAATATAACCCCACCACATACACGGTGTGTGGAGACATTCATCCAGCAGTGGATTAACGTGTACACTTCTCTGCCATCCAGAGTTAAACTCTGGGGTAGTGGGGGAGGGGTCACCTGGATGAATCAAAAACACGTATAAGGATCCCCAGTGGATTAGCTCAGGCCTCAGCACATGAGATGTGCATACAGGTAACTCTCTATTACCCAGGGGCAGATTACCTATGCAATTTTATTTTTGTGTACTCTTAACTTGATTATTAGTTGCTCCTCGCTCGCCAAGGGTCAGTGCCTCTGCTTGAATGACCAAGAACTTGTCTGAAAGTAGTCCAACTAATACATTTGTAACGGGTTCCGGAGACACTTGTAGATGTAACTTCTTTATTACATACAACACTCCAACAGTCCTGATACTCTGTTACAGCCTAGGTACACAGCCTAGCTACACAGCCTAGATACTCTAGATACTCTACTCTGGCTACGCTCGCCCTCACAAGGTCGTAGAGTCGGGAGTTCCAGAGTCCCACCACTGGCTCTCACAGCATCCCAGGGTCTTCAGATGGCTGGTCGTGGATCTTGGGTCTTGAGTTACAACTGGGCCCCGATCGTCCAGGAAGCTCTCCTTTTATGCCTGATTCAACGAGGGGTGGGGCCGTGTGCGCCACCAGACATCCCACAGAGCACACACAGCCCCCCCCCCCCCCCCCCCCCCCCGTTGGCGGCGCCCAAGGGATTAAGCGCCTGGGAACTCAACGCCTGGCGCCCAGAGGCTTAAGCGTCTGGACCCCCTGGGAACCCAGCGCCTGGCGCCCAGAGGTTTAAGCGTCTGGACTCGCCTGGGATCCCAGAGCCCCCAGCAGCCCCTCCCTTCTTATGTCACTACACATTTAAAAAAACATACAACACATTCGCTCGATGACGGTGAGGATGGCGCGTCGGTGCGATGAGGCTGCTCTGCTCGCGTGTCCTGTGAGCAGCTGGAACCCTGACCCCACGGAGCGGCACTCGTTCTGGAGTCTGTCCATCGGTGGCATGTTCATGATGCTAGCGCTGTACGGCGTCAACCAGGCGCAGGTGCAGCGCTACCTGTGTGCGCGCTCCGAGCGCCAGGCGATTCTGTAAGCGCGCATTCTCGTGCTGTGCATACACGCTGACACGCGAACATGCACGCAGACGCGCGTGCAGACATGCAGGCACACAATCACACAGGCACACATACAGACACATGCAGACACACACGTGTGGGCAGTGGAGAAGTCAATGTCCAACAGCACTCATGAAGTTGTCCGTGCTTAGCTGGGTCCTTCCTAGTGTCATCTCACCACCATGTGTGATGATATTAAGGGAGAGGCACAGCGGTGAAGCCCCTGCTGGCCTCGCATAACGCAGCGCATGTCATTTCCCTGTTACTCCGTCCAGCATCGTTCTTTGGCCTTGTCCCATTATTTTTAGTATTTTTTTTTAACCATTTTCTTGTTTATCCGATTCTCTGTATTCTCCTGAACTACCAAATCTAGAGCGCTTCCATTGCTCAGATGGTTTAGTTTTTTGTTGTCCAAGCGGCGTGGCGAGGCTGGGCGAGGCTGAGCGAGGGAATCTGCGTGTGCTCACAGGTCGTGCTACGTGGTGTTTCCGTGGCAGCAGATCGTCCTCGCGATCAGCTGCGTGATGGGCCTGGTGATGTACGCGCGCTATCAGGAGTGCAGCCCTCTCAACACGGGCCTTCTCAAGAGCCCAGACCAGGTGACGCCACCACGCACACCGCTTTTTGTGTGTTCTGTATGCGTCGGTGTTGGGGCTGCCACCTTTCCCCCTGTAGGCCAAACCCAGACACTTCTCCGGGAGCATCGATCAAAACTGTGCATTCTACTGTCATAACTCAATACCGGTACGAATCGATTCCTTCCACCCGAACACAGACTGTATTTGAGGACGGGTGACAACCCGAGTGACGAAGTAGCCATCCAGCAGTGGATTGACAAAGGGGATATATACATGTAGATGTGTACGTGACCTCTGACTGGGATATGCTGCCACCGCAACACAGACGTCAATTCCCGGACTGGTGGCAGCCTTGCTTTTTACACTCTCCCCTATATCGGCGTGAACGCACCGTTAAACGTGTACACGTATGCACAGCGACATGCATGGGAAAATGCCAGCATCCACAGAAGCGTGATGTTTTTTTATAAGATTTTCAATCCAAAAACAGCCAACTCTCCTTGGCCGATAGCAGTCGCATTGTATGGAGGTTTTTTTCGCTGTGGGAAGAAACCAGAGAGCCTGTAGGAAACCCGTGCACAACAGGAGGGATATAATGTACACACTCTGCACATCAAGGCACCCGAGTCGGGAATGAAACCTGCGTCCTTCTCGCTGTGAGGTGCGAGTGTCAACACTCTGCTGCTGCACCAATATGACAGTTCTCACGGCTGTGCGAAATTTGAACGTCCACTGTTGAGAGACCATGCATAGGTTATGCGCAATACCACTGGCATGTCAGTTACTGCATGTTTATTCACAGTGTGAGCTGGCTTATGCAAGCCTGTAATATTTACACACGTGCTCGTAGTGTTAGCGGAATATTAAAATATGTACGTGTGCGCAATTTGCTTGCAAAGCAGTATATACACGTATAGCCCTTTGTCAATCCACTACTGGATGAGGGCCTCCCCACGCCATGCGGGTCTAGGGAATTATTCTTCCATCCTTCAGAACAGGTTGGCGAAGGTGGGAGCAAAGATGTTTGAGCACTGGAGTACATTACACCAAAAGGTTTTGCTGCATATCCGTCCGCAGCCCGTAAAACGGCTCCGCCGTAGCCTGTGACACCCGTTACGCATGATAGTCGCCCGTTCGAGTGCTACCCAGGCTCAAACCTGCATAGCTTGCGAGATCTGTCGAGATGAGGCGCACACCGGATGATTTTGTCATCAGCTGCTCCTCGATGGTGACCACAATCGGATTGGCAGGTAATCGATTACTGCAGGAAACAATGAACACACTTGAGACCATCTACCCTCCACTGTACGCAGGTGAACAATAAATGCCTGCTTCGCCGAAATTTACCTGTGATTGGCATGATCCGTGTCTGTTGTACCTGGCCAGTCCTCCCCCATCCCCTCATCACAGATAATGAAGAGTTAACCGAAGTATCTACCGACTGTATTTTTCTGTATGCGTGCAAGCTGGTGCTGTATTTCGTGATGGACGTTCTTCGTGACCTGCCAGGCCTGCCAGGCCTGTTTGTTGCCTGCCTTTTCAGCGCTTCACTCAGGTGTGGATAGAGGCCACGGGAGCCATGGTCGCCCTGCACGGCGAGGCGGGGGTGGGGGGGAGGAGAAGTGATGATGTACTCGCTGGATTCACCAGTTAGCCGCTCCTCACTCGTCGCATTTCAGTCACTCATTGGCCACGTGAATGCAATTGCATGGGCAACAAGCAACCTATTCCTTCGAGAATCAATGCATACAACACATTCTGTGTCTTCACTCCGATTTTTTGTAGGTAACAATAATGAAAGTGTTTCAGCCTAATGTACATATATAATAAAGGTCTTGGAAGCGACTTCTGGAATCCGGTCTTTATTTGTCGTTCGTTCACAACACTCCTATCTTATTCCTTCACGCTGCTGACAGACAGCGTGAGAGGGAGAGAGAGAGATAGACACGCGCGGCCACGTGGCAGCCTGGACCCCGCTCCAGCGTGGCCTCACCCTCCGTTCGTTCCAGATCTGACCACGTGTTGTCCATCTCCACCTCTTTTAATACCTGGGTCACGTGGTACCTTTCCACCAATCCTGGTTAACCTCTATGGAATCTTCTAGACTCCATCGTACGCTCCCAGGACCCGCGCCCCTGACTCATCCCCCCATTGGCTGTGGCTAAAGCCAGCAGATCCAATCCTCTACTTACAGATGTCCCCTTCCCATTACGTCAGGGCCACGCCCCTATAATTCCCCCCATTGGCTATGGGCCAGGACCGGTAGAGCCAATCATCGTAACGAGGTGTGATCCATCAGCAACCCGGATATATCCTCACATTACACATATAGTCGAGTCAAAGTGATTTCCTGCACTCGTTATAATCTAGGTTATAACAGTTGCGCTTTTATGAATTTACTTGCTTCAGTCAATCACTCTTCTGCAATGAAGAAGGGCCATTGCCCAAACGTCACCGATGTTGCATTACATATTAGAACTGAGCATTTAGGTGGTGTTAATCTCCCACTTTTAAGCCTTGTGACAGTGGTGGAGATTCCACATTTCTGTGGTGGGGGAGTGGGGGGAGGGTTGAAATGTACATGCACTTTGCAATGTCCATGTTTGTGCTTTGTCTGGGCCACGCTTCCCCACATTACCCCCGCGAATGGAGAGTTGGCTGTTTCACCTCTCCCTGTCGAGTTGTGGCTTCCGCGGCATTGAGCCAGGATTGTCGCATCTTCACCTCGACTGGGATTTTTCTTCTATGTGTGCAGCACCATCTCGTCAGCCTTCAACTCTCTGGCCACGGTGACCTTGGAGGACCTGGTCCGGCCGTGTGTGCCCGGGCTGTCCGAGCAGAACGCCATGCGGACTTCCAAGGCACTCGGTGAGACTTGGTCCCCTCATCATCTTCCTCGTCAGCCATGATCGATCCACTGCTGGATGAAGGCCCTCCTCAAACTGTCGCCATTCCTCACGGTCCTGCTATGCCACAATCCATCAAGCACCTTGCACACAGATTAATGTCATTGCTTCATCTTTGGAGTGGACGCCCTTTCGAGCGGGTTGCTACCTTATGCTGCCGCTTCATCCTCCGTCTCAACCACCGCCCATCGTCCCTACTCATGATGACGCATCGTGACAAAACCCCCCTGATGTTTCTTAACACTCAATACTATGTCCATAACTTGGGCGTGTTCTCTCCTCGACGTGTTCCTCTTCCTGTCTCTCCGTGTAGTTCTAAGCATATATAAACAAAATTTGTTAAGTCCATCAGCCTATTTGCTTTCCATGTATTGCTGTGGAGCATTATGGGTCAGATTTTATGTAAGTATATTTTCATTTTGTGTCTCCATGTGTATGAGTGTCTTTGTTTTTTGTGTTAGGAGCGTTGGAGTAGTGGTTAGCACAATGCACTATAAACTTGGCGACCCGAGTTTTATTCCCTCTCACAACCAATAACAGTGGCAAATATCTGAACCGATCCCTGGGCCTTCCCTCAAATTGGTACCTAGTGCGATGTGTAAAGATTGCCACTGAGAAGACAAAGGTGGCCAAGCATGGTGCTGGGCACTCACCCCTCATGTGTCATGCCGGCCTTCAGAGGTGCTACTCAAAGCACTTGTTGATGGCTACACGGGAGATCTTTGTCTTCGAGAGTAGCTGTGAGGGGTGTGTGTGTGTCTGTGTGTGTAGCCGTGGCCTACGGGATTCTCTGTCTGGGCTTGGCCTACATTGCGTCTCTCATGGGCTCCGTGCTGCAGGTAACAAGCACGAGGCACAAGCAAACAAAGCAAAGTTTCCTGCGTACACCAGTGCGGTCTTACCAGCGGCGTCACCGGCTGGCTAAGCCAACTTAGCCAGTCAACCTTTGGCGAGCTGGTCCGGAGTTGCTTCTGTCACTAAACTCGTCGCCTACTTCTGAAATATGGCATCGAGTTAATTGCGAGATTTTCTGCTGGGCCTGAAATACACTCCACGTCATCCTCACCCAAGCGCCCACTCGGCTTGTCAACTGCTGGTAATATTACAACGACGGCCTTAGGTACATCGTGGGTCAGGTCGCAGTCGGAGAATGCATTCATCAAATTGACCTGACTAATTATGCCAACAACCCATCATTAATTCTGGTTGCTGTCTAGGCTTCAACTCTGATATACCCATCATATCACATAGACACCCTCTATAATGCAGTTTTTTTTGGGTTAGATCGTGTAAATATAGATGTGTTATTAAACCCGCCACCACCCGACACAGCCAATTAGTAAGGTTTGTCACGTAAACAAAACGTGCCAATTAGTTACTACTTCAGCACACCGGTGTGTTGGAGAGTAAACCTGCAACATTTACAACCTAACCCGAAAAACCTTTGTTTTGGATAATATTGGTCGCAAAAGCCTACATTTTAAATAGACACCCTCATCTGCCACACCGCAGGAAGCAAAGGTTTCCTCCACAAAATTTCCTTTTAATCCTGTCCTTTTAATCATGTCTACACTTCAAGGGCTCAGCATGTCTTCCTCTCCAGTAGTAATTGCTGGTTGTATTCAATTTCCATGTTGACAACCCTCTAGATCTTAATGTATCCACATTTCTGTCTGTTCTGGATATTCTTGGCCTGACTCAATCTATTACATCTCCTACACATTAAAGGAAACATCTTAGATCTGGTTATATAAAAACGTTGAAATTACAATTTCCTCAATCCCCCTGTTATTTACAGTGACCACTACTGTTTTGATTGCACCCTTTGTTCCAAGTGTAGTGGGTTCTACGGAGGCACACACTTGAACTTGGAGGCAACACGTTTATTACACAACCCCAACAGGGTAACTACGTAACGTAACAACGGTTAACTAGACCACGATGGGGTGACTACATAACTGGGTCAGCCAGCCAACGCACTGCCTGACCCACGATGCCGAATGTGACGATTGAGGATCGAAGAGACGTAGCACCGACGGGTTCCATTCCAGCAGACAGCCGCGATTACTCTCGGGACTTCCCTTTTATCCTCCCGAGCGTGGCCGCGCTCCGCCTTCGGCCATGCCCCCTTCTGGATCTTACCAGAAGGTTTTCGACCGAGCATCACGTGTCCCTCAAGTCACCCTTTGGGCCCCCTCGCTACCCTGTCCTGGTCACGTGCCCTCTCGGGTTCACCCAAACTGTCACGTCCTTATTTGACCTCTCTCTGACCGTCATCAGAACCATGCCCCCTAAGGCCCACTTCCATGCCATGCCGACTCTGGTGCCAGACAGAAGCTCAAGACGCACAGTTCCACTCTTGTGACAGTAGCTGGCGCTAAACGCCATAGTCACTCCATTTATGTCACTACACAAGTATTTCTCCTAATCTCACCACCTTTTCTTATCGATATCAAAATAATCTACCCTTCTCTACTCTCTTCACAATCTGGCTAAAGATCCTTGTTTTCTTATTCCTGATGGACCATCCGTTGATCATTATCATAAATAATTTCAGAGGTGGTTAACAAACTTTCGCCTATAAAAACGATCTCTTCAGCTCGATCTTCAGCTCCGTGGTACACAAATCACTCACTTGGGTGAATAAAAAAGCTGGACGTTGCTTAGAGAGTAAATGGAGAAAATGGGGCCTTGAAGTTAAGTTGCAGATTTGGAACCTTAAATCATACCAGAAATTGCTTATCAAAGCTAAAACTGACTTATTCACTTTTCCATCGTGGGGGGAAAAAAATATTCGTTCTAACTCCATCTGTGGATCAATGTGAAAAAAAAATCCTCAAAGTGCTAAACGTTAGATCATCGTATTCATTCCGACCGTGATCTAGCCCTCCCTGCTTGGATCTATCCCTGTTATTTTACAAAAATGACATCACGAACATTATTATAAATAAAAAGATAACACCGTTAGTCTTGATCCGTTGCCTTCTCCTTGAATTGTTCCATGTTCAGCTGTTTTAATTCCAATTATTATAAAAACATTAATTAATGTCTCTGCCCCCTGGTATTTCCATCTGCACTTAAGGTAGCTGCTATCACCTCGGTTCTCAAAATTCCATCACTGAATCCTGATAAGTCTGCAAACTACCACCCTATTTCAAATCTTTCATTGTTATTGAAGGTCATTAAACGTGTCTTATACAATAATTTAATTAACCATATGACCAAGTTCAATCTGGTTTTCGGAAAAATCACTCAACTGAAACTGCTTTAATTCTCATCTAAAATGATCTTCGCTTATCTACTGACTGTGTCTTTTTCTTACTTGGTTCTGTATTTATCATCTGTATTTGACACAACTGATCATTACATTCTCCTCGAGCGCCTTCACACCCACGTTGGATGCTATGATGCCTTTCTAATTTGGTTCTCTTCTTATCTCTGATTGGTTGTATTCCATTTCTCTAAATGGTATCACATCCTCTCACAAGCCACTGCTTTGTGGTGTTCCTCAAGGGTCTATTCTGGGTCCTCTTATATTCACCATAAATAGTCTTTCTTTTGGCAAAGTTATCTCAAGCTTTGGTATACCAATGATACACACATTTTTTGTTTTATGTTTTTATTATATTTCAGTAGGAGCCCAGTGCAGAGCACAAACTGCAATGTACAAAAACTCCGTGGATATAAATCCCGAACGCTGTGCTCCTGAGTTTAGAAGAGGGGGGAGATTGGGCTCACTGCCCCATCGAGTGGGGACCACAAACAGGGTATATGTACTTTTATTTGGGAAGGGAAAAGTGAAGGAAAATAACTTAAGGGAGTAGATAGAGTAGGGGAGGGGGGAGAGGGGAAATTGGGAGGGGGGAAATAGAAAAAGGAAAGGGGGGAGCACTTGGGAAGGAATAACTTACACGCGCTTGGTGAATTTACCAACCTGTCGTAGTCCCTTCGGGCGGTATATTAACTCCTGTCCATCCCTGCCCGACCAGCGTACGAACCTCACATCAGGCATGGCTGAAAGTGTGAAAAAGCGATTCTGAGGCTAAGTACACGGCGACCTGCTCTCCACCGCCCCCCCCCCTCATGGAAACGTGTCGCCAGGGCACTGATGTCATGAACTTTGCCCGTCCCGTCCAAGGCGCCCGATGAACATCCATCTCCAGGGCACCAGCTTAGTGCCGTCTCACATCCCCCTTTGGACTGGAACTGTGTGTGTCTGTGTGTGATGCCGCAACACAGGCCGCTAATGCTCACACCTGTGCGTGGGTGTGCAGGCGGCCATCAGTATTTTTGGGATGCTGGGAGGCCCTCTTCTGGGAGTGTTTTCCCTCGGCCTGTTTTTCCCTCGTGCCAACTCTACTGTGAGTAAACTAATTCTATCACTGTCTATAAATCCTAACAAACTCGTCAGACATCTGCTGTCTCAAAAACTAAACATGCTCATCAATTTAATCTATAGTTTTCTTTAAAGGCAGTGTGGTTTTTGTTAATTGTGGTTATGTACCACTGCCAATGCAGAATCACCAAATAATCTGGTGTCTAAAGATCATTATATGTGTGTATTGTTACTCCGAAACGGGCACCATTGTGTGGGGAAGTCAACATTGGTTGCCCTATGGATATAGACTCAGCCCCTGCCATAGGAAATGGGACATTCCACCACCGGCTCATGGCTGTAAACAACAGATGACAGAAATCCAGTATTAACTCTCCGCCCCTCGCCTCCACTCCTCCTCCGCCGTTTTCTATCCCCCTTTCTAGGGAGCGATTGTGGGGCTGGCGTGTGGGCTCTGCATGGCCCTGTGGATATTCATCGGCAGCTTTCTATCTCGTGCCCGGCTGGCAGGCCGCTCCGTTGAGGCCGCCGTGGGCTGTTTGAATGCCACTCTTTCCCTAGCCAGCACGATGAGTACCCTGCTGCCCATCCCCTCCACCGTGGCCACCCTTCCCTCCACCGTCACTAGCGGCCAGCAAACAGGGTTTGTGCTCCGTGAAGGGAGGGCTGTACCAACTTATCGAGTTTGGTGCAAATGTTACGGCTGTTGCGGTTCAAATGTTTAAGGGAAAATTGCCCAACTGGAACGCTCCGTAATCTCAACGTGAAAGCAATGCCAGGATATCCCAGTTTATGACCGTACTGTTTGCAGTAGCTGCTGCAGCACTGGATTGTGAGTTCCAGAATTGAATTGTGATTTTAGGTGGGAGAATAGAAGTACCATTCAGCAATGGCTATTTCTGCACTGCCCCCTGCTGTCCACAACTTAGTACATCCCATGGCAACCTGTGTCACCCGAGCGTGCATGGCGGTCATCCATCCCAGCACTCTCCATGCATTAACCTGCTCGGCTTTTGAGAGTTGATGTGATCGGACAAATCCTGATGTGGTCAATGGCTTTATGCGAGTGCAGTAATTGCGGTGTTTTGTTGACAATCCCGTTATTGTGAGGGTCATAGACCTCACTTAAGCTCACAGTCCTGGTTCCCTGCATGCTTAGTGAATCACACAGTTGCTGATGAGAACACCTGCCATGGCCAATACTAGTGGCGATATAATATGATCTAGTCCTTTCCCTCCCCCTAGGTCTACCCAGCCTTAAATAAGTACATGGAGTGGTATCATCACTGGGCAGACTAATGCAGCCAGGCGTGGGAGTGGCCACACCACCGCCTCCTTGCGCTGTGCTGGCCGTCATTAGGTGCTCGCTTATAGCACTTGCCCCAACAGCATGTGTAGGCCACACAGGGGATCTTTGTCGTGCGTGTGTGTAGGCTGTCCGGATTGGACTCGTTCTACTCGCTGTCCTACATGTGGTACACGGCGCACAACGCTGCCACGGTGGTGCTGGTCGGAATGCTCGTCAGCCTGCTAACAGGTATACGTGCAGGCAAACGCGTGCATACTCACGAACGCACGCACGCAAGCACGGTATGCTTAATAATGAAAGACATTACTCAGAGAGCCATTGACAAAATGCACCACATCTTGCCAGATTGCAGAAGCTAAGCAGTGTTGAGCCTGGGGAGTGCTTGGATGGGTAATTAACGTGCACAACAGGTTGTTGTAGAGGCTGTGGAGCTATGTAAGTGTAGTGGGTTCGAATTAGGTGCACACACACGCAGCTTGGAGGCAACACTATTTATTAAACGGTAAATAATATAACACTGTACATGAGGTGGTGACCACCTTCCTCAACTCACTAACACTCTGGAACGCGACACAGACTGGACCAGGCAGGCAACAGCCTGCCTGGCCCAGGACGACGACTCGGGACTTGACGACCGATCATGTCTTCACTTCGGAGTACAGTACAACAGCCTTGCTCTGCGTTCACACCACGCTTATATCTGCTTTGGCGTGGCCGGCTCCGCCCAGGCGTGGCTGGCTCTCTCCAGGCCACGCCTCCCTTCCCAGGACACACCTCACTTCCCCCACCTCTGGGAAGGTCCGGATCCCTCCAGCACGTGACCCCCCAGGCACCCCCTTGGGGCCCCCAGCCCTCGTACGGGCCGACACAGTAGTGACCGTTCTATGTCACTACATCACCCCCCCCCCCCTGTATAAACACACAGCCGTCCCCGGCTGTAACACAACTGTGAAACATCGAAAAGGTGTGCCTCCGAACCAGCAACATCAATAAATGACCGGCGACCGATAAGAAATACAATCACGTAATATATACAGAATCGACGAGGGTAAAAGGGAACCGCATAGAAAACGGGGAATTAACAACAAATATACATGAAAACTGGCTAACCCACTTACGCTCCAGCACAGCCCCCCCCCCCCCCCCCCCGTTAGAATCACGCATGCAATGACAGTCACCCGTTAGCACCCCCCCGCCTTTCCGACGTGGCGTCACAACCAGTAGCACGCGTCGGCCATATCGGGGGGGGGGAATTTCCATGTTACCACCCCACCGCCTTTCCGACGCGGCGTCACAACCAGTAGCACACGTCGGCCATATCGGGGGGGGAATTTCCATGTTACCACCCCACCGCCTTTCCGACGCGGCGTCACAACCAGCAGCACGCGTCGGCCATATCGGTGGGATTTTAACCCAGTCTCTCTCCAAGACTCGCATCGCAGCATATAGCTGTACCGACCGAGCTGAGACGACCCATCGTTCACTCGCTGCACAACATGCACCCTAACAACTGAGGGATACAGTCTCAACGTAACAGGACAACTCCACCTGAACCTTACGAATCTCCAGCCCACTGTTTCAACGCGCCTCGGAGGGTCTCAACCTCCGAGCCGTCAGGTCAAGCTGCCAGCCATAGCATGACGGGACCACACTCCCCGAGCCATGTGAGCGCACAGGCCACAAGGCTAGACAAGCCACAGAGTGTCTCGATCTCCGGGCTGTCAGGTCAAGCCGTCAGCCATTGCATGACGGGACCACACTCTCCGAGCCATGTGAGCACACAGCCCACTAGGCTAGACAAGCCACGGAGTGTCTCGATCTCCGGGCTGTCAGGTCAAGCCGTCAGACACAGCATGACAGGACCACACTCTCCGAGCCATGTGAGCGCACAGCCCACTAGGCTAGACAAGCCACGGAGTGTCTCGATCTCCGGGCTGTCAGGTCAAGCCGTCAGCCATTGCATGACGGGACCACACTCTCCGAGCCATGTGAGCACACAGCCCACTAGGCTAGACATGCCACGGAGTGTTTCAATCGCCGGGCTGTCAGGTCAAGTCGTCAGCCATTGCATGACGGGACCACACTCTCCGAGCCATGTGAGCGCACAGCCCACTAGGCTAGACAAGCCACGGAGTGTCTCGATCTCCGGGCTGTCAGGTCAAGCCGTCAGCCATTGCATGACGGGAACACACTCTCCGAGCCATGTGAGCACACAGCCCACTAGGCTAGACATGCCACGGAGTGTTTCAATCTCCGGGCTGTCAGGTCAAGCCGTCAGCCATTGCATGACGGGACCACACTCTCCGAGCCCTGTGAGCGCACAGCCCACTAGGCTAGACATACCACGGAGTGTTTCAATCTCCGGGCTGTCAGGTCAAGCCGTCAGCCATAGCATGATGGGACCACAACGTTCATGTTAGACACGCAACACTCACTGGGCCATCCTGGTCAGGATCTGCGCCCCAAGATAAGTGACAGCCAGCACCACAATTCCAAATCCCTGGCAGCATGTCACCATCGCAATTTAACACCATCACAACACATACAATTTGAATTATGATCCCCCACAGAACTGATCCAATGCCGAACAGGTACGCACAATTTGTGACGATCCCGAATATTCAATGGTCACAACAATACACCTCACATCCCGTATCCGTACACATCATCTCCGAGACTCGCATTGCAGCATGCAGCTGTACCAACCGAGTGGAGAGAGCAACGCAATTTGACGGCAATTAACGGAAACGCACTCCCGATCCATGTAGAACACAAGGAGCATTCCCGCACAAAAGACATCATCTGTGCAACAACGGACAGGAACCAACCAGTGAGTTTGAAACAAACCGAACCTGTCATTTCAAAATCCCCTTCAACATTAACCATGGGACTCAGGGCATTCGAATTTTGAGAGCAAAAAAACTATACACAAACCCCAAGAATCGCCAAATTGATTAATACAGTATATGCAGTATACGAAGTTCGTACAGTCAATCAATTGGCACAATGTTCCATCCAGTCCCCACATGGCAACACACACAATCAATGCTCCAGACAATCCGTACAGAGTAAATAATCACAAGCAAGTACCCAACATTCCATACACTGTTAACAATTCCAAGCAAAGCTCCATACGGTCTGTACCTTGGCAACAATGACGATCAAAGTTTCTTACAGTTACACGTGACAATCACGAGCGAAACTCCATACAGTATACACAATAACAATGGCGATTTCGCAACACAACGATGTAACAACACGAGTCATTAACACGGCAACCTACAGGATATCAAAGGAGCTCGGGACACCCAACAACGAATTAATCATTAACTACACCCTGAAGATAACGATCTCGACGCCGTAATTAACAACAACCATTGTTACAAGCAGACACCCGCACGGACGCCGCGTCAATTTATCACGCACACAACCGGACGAACACACTCCGCAACCCAGCGAGTTAAAAAAAAACACGCGATCGCAACCCGGCGCACGTAAGATGGGTGAAGATATTATTATTTTTCTTGAGGTCGGGTGCTTGTCATGTCACGACTCGCCTGGCAAACTGTGAATAGCGGAGGGCGGCAAGGTGGAGCACTGGGACGGCCCGAAGAATCTTTCATGGTGAACACGGCCTGCTCTTGCGAACCCATCCACCTCTCGCGCTCGAGCAGAAGACTGGAACTCCCCCTCCGCAGGCGTTTCGGCAGCAGGAGCGGCGTTTTGGCGGGAACCGCGCCCCGACCAGCCCTCGAGTTGGCGGGAGCGGTGTTTTTGGCGGGAACCGCGCCCCGACCAGCCCTCGAGTTGGCGGGAGCGGCGTTTTGGCGGGAACCGCGCCCCGACCAGCCCTCGTTGGCGGGAGCGGTGTTTTTGGCGGGAACCGCGCCCCGACCAGCCCTCGAGTTGGCGGGAGCGGCATTTTGGCGGGAACCGCGCCCCGACCAGCCGCCGAAATGGCGGGCCCACCGTGTGGCCTGCATGCCCGGGCCTCCTCCGCCAGCCCCCGCAGCGACGATGGTGTCCTCTCCCCGCGGCTCCGTCGCTCCGTTCCCGATGGCGGCGAAGCAGCAGTGCGATGCCAGTCCCGCCGCTCCGCGTGCAGCGCCATCTCTCTCTCTCTCTGTCACCGGGGCTGCCATCCCCAATGGCTGTCCGAAGGACGGTCGTCACACCGTCCCCGTTGTACGAAGGCTTCCAGATGAGTTTTATATTTGTTTTTCGTGTGCCCATTTTACTTCCCTAGGATAACACCTAGCAATATTTATTTTTCCACAACTTCTGACGCCAAATGTAGTGGGTTCGAATTAGGTGCACACACACACAGCTTGGAGGCAACACTATTTATTAAACGGTAAATAATATAACACTGTACATGAGGTGGTGACCACCTTCCTCAACTCACTAACACTCTGGAACGCGACACAGACTGGACCAGGCAGGCAGTAGCCTGCCTGGCCCAGGACGACGACTCGGGACTTGACGACCGATGATGTCTTCACTTCGGAGTACAGTACAACAGCCTTGCTCTGCGTTCACACCACGCTTATATCTGCTTTGGCGTGGCCGGCTCCACCCAGGCGTGGCTGGCTCTCTCCAGGCCATGCCTCCCTTCCCAGGACATGCCTCACTTCCCAGGACATGCCTCACTTCCCCCACCTCTGGGAAGGTCCGGATCCCTCCAGCACGTGACCCCCCAGGCACCCCTATGGGGCCCCCAGCCCTCGTACGGGCCGACACAGTAGTGACCGTTCTATGTCACTACATAAGTAGAGGACAGTGCAGCACAATACAGTCTTGCACTGCACGTCCAAAGGCCCCCGGCTGCGCAATGTTGAGGACTATTGCCCATAAAGAGTAAAGTTTGGTCATTTCAAACACAGAAAATAGTTGATATATTAGTGTCAGGAATTTTTTTTATATATTTTGATAGGAAATTATGCAAAGATCCCATGATATTGCGATAAAATGACACCAACCTGAGAGGTTCCATGACATGCGATATTTTTTGTTTCTAGATTTTTCCGAAATTAAATCACACCATTTATCTTTTTTTCCCCCAAGAGCTTCAACTAGCCTATCAACGAGAATAACGAGTAGGACTTTTTGTTAACTAATAAATAGGTTTGGCAACAAGCCCAGTGCCAAGTTACAAGTGAATTAATTCACGTAAAGGCAAAATAAAATGCCCAAAAGATCTTGAAATTCCACATTTCAATGTGCGACACAGACCTGGACGTGTGACCAATGCATACAATCACCTGAGCAAATTGTGTGTCCTTATGTTGCCATTTGTGGTAATTCAGTGTGAAGGAAAGGCTTTGCCTGAGGAATTGTATGCAACTGGCCACATGGCTGTGGTGTAAACATTTATGACAATCAGCCAAGATTAATGGAAGTTGGGGAATGTTATCTATGGCTCTAGTGTGACTCTACAAAGCCTGATGTCACATACACGAAGAAAGGATAATTCCTGAGGCATTATTGGTGTCAGACAAGCAATTTTATTGAAGGTTTGTGGTGCAGGAGGCCTGAGCCTAGTCAGTTTGACACAGTCCTTGCTTCATATCCATACAAAATACCGATTTCACCAGTGCCTGTGAGACTTTAATCCCTATTGACTAGTAACAATGCTGTTCCATTTGGGAAGTGTAAGCAAACTAGCACAGGCTCATAAGGGAGTTGGTTAAAGCAGCTTTGGTTCAAGCAAGCCTGACTCTGCTGATGAGACACTGAATGTTGAAACCGATCCAAAGGTTGATTTTGTTGAACCAATGCTGGTGATATTCCACATTTCCAGAAGGCTTTGGGACTGATAGGATGTGTAAGTAAAAAAACGTTTATTTTTTATATCGAGGGACAGACGTGTAAAGGAGGAGGAACAGAGGTGTTGCTGTCTGCTTACGTTTGTGTGCAGCCCCCATGGAGAGCATTGACCCGCGCACTCTGGTGCCAGTGGCTTACACTCTGTGCCGCTGCCTTCCTGCTAGCGCCCGCGCGTGGCTCTGCTGCACCACGTCCAGTGATCATGAGGTGAGCGCATTCCTATGGCCTCATCGCAGAGACTTTTCCGTGCCTCTGACTCGCATTGGCAACTCGCTGCACAAATTCTTCAGATGCTACAAATCAGAATTATTATTACTCTTTAGGTCTTTCAGTAAAGTCACGTAGGTATAAAATAAAATAAATTACGATGTTTCGGGCGCAACACAAGCGTCCGTCATCAGGTGGGAAAGCATGGTCTGCTGCTGAGGCAGACTGTTTGAAAAGGTTTGAAATTGGTGTAGCGCAAGGGTCATAAAAAAGTGGCCGGGGCAAGTGATGTTAATTGAAGAAATTAGCATGATGTTAATGTGGGCATGTGAGTGTGAGAGTGCAATCCAAAGGCATGAGAGTGCAATGCAAAGGACATGTGAGCATGAGAGATCTAAGAGAGAGGCATAGACAGAGAGACACAGAGTCAGAAATAGCAGCTGACATAGGCAGCTAGGATGGAAACATCACAGTCAGTTAAGACTTTACCTGGTTATAACGTCCTTCCAATGATTGCTCAGTTTGTACCCATCCTGCCGATCATTGTTTTACTGCTGTGGGCTCACACGAAATACATTTTTCCATGATGGAGGTACTCTGCAAACCTACCGGCTACCTTCAGAGATTTGTTCATGAAGCCATCTAGAAAAATAAACACAGACACAACTTCAACCGAGAGGATGGGTACAAACTGAGCAATCATTGGAAGGACGTTATTAACCAGGTAAAGTCTTAACTGACTGTGATGTTTCCATCCTACCTGCCTATGTCAGCTGTTATTTCCGACTCTCTGTGTCTCTCTCTCTATGCCTCTCTTAGATCTCTCATGCTCACATGTCCTTTGCATTGCACTCTCATACTCGCATGCCCTTTGGATTGCACCTGATGGGTTGCACTCATGCCTTTGGATTGCACTACTCTTCGATTTTACATTAACATGCTAATCTCTCTCATTAACATAGCCACTTCCGTGCCCTCATCGAGGAGGCCGCTCTCCTATATTACAGTTACATGCTAATTTCTCACATTAATGTAGAAGAGTTACGGACGACTCGGAGACGGAGGTGAAGTTTAAGGGCTTGCACCGGTAGTTTATTAAGGGCTTATGCCAATCAACACGAAGGGTGCAACACTTTCCCAGGGGTTAGGGGTCCTAGGCTGGGTCCACTACTCGGACCTTCCCCACGGTCTGTCCTTTGGCTCAGCTGGCTGTCCGGGCTGCCTCCTCAATGCCGGCCGAGGGCTGATCGAACTTCGGCCAGCCGAGGAGTGCAGTCACTCCTAGCGCTTACGCTGGCCCTTCTACAGACCCTTCTCCTCACCCCTGGTCCTAACACCCACCCTCTTCGTTCCCTGCTCTCCGCAACGACCCCGCTTACGTCACGGCCTCCCGTTTAAGTACCCTTGCGGGACATGATATCATCCCGCTCACAGGCGTGCATGACGCCACCTCCCATGACGTCATTGCCCCTGGAGGCGAGCGTGACGTCATGCCCGCAACTAGTCCTCTACATTAACATCATGCGAATTTCTCACATTAACATAGCCACTTCTGTGCCCTCGTCGAGGAGGCCGCTCTCCTATCTTACAGTTACATGCTAATTTCTAACATTAACATCACTAGCCCCGCCCACTTCTTTATGACTCTTGGGCTACACCCATTTCAAACCTTTTAAAACAGTCTGCCTCAGCAGCAGACAGACGCTTGTGTTGCGTCCGAAACGTGATGATTTATTTTATTTTATACCTACGTGACTTTACCGAAAGAACCAAAGAGTATGGATTCCTGCAGTCACGAAAGCTTCAAATCAAGATATAATTATTATTATTCATTTACCAACATGACCCACCAAACTCGGAGAGAGACTAACTCTTCCCGTCTTTTCTATCTTCTCCCGTTCAGCTCCTTCGCATTGGCCGCTGGCTCCACAAACTCTCAACAGCAGTCCTACGCTAGTGGCAATCATCCTTATCATAAACTGTCTGTTGCTGATTTGTTGTGATATGTATAATACGACTGTGAGTGCCAGGGTTGAACACTAATACGTTTCATTTCCATTTTATACTTTTTAGCTTCTACATCTTATCCTCTCTACAGCTTTTGTACATCCTCCAGATTCGGATAAAAACCACCAGGTATAAAAATAGGGCATTTAACTTCTGCTAATTTGATCTGTTACCCATAACCTACCTAATCATCTAGTCTGCATTTGATCTCATCATATCTGGGAAGCTAAGGAGCGTTCACTCCTAGTTTTTAGAGGAGTGACCGTTATGTGCCAAACAGGTGTCATAGGCCATTGCAGGGCTACCTTATCTGCACCAAAATATATTATTATACCATGCTTCCATGCTTCTGCCTTCAACAATCTACATTGATCAGCGTGGTGAAGTATGGTGAAATAACCCCTAGGACCCACATGGGATCAGTGACATGGCCCAGCGGTTGCGTATTTTGCCGCTTGTTGCAGAGGTGCGCAGTTCCAATTCAGCGGCCACCCTGATTTAACAAGAATACATACTTCTTGGTTCTTTCGGTAAAGTCACGTAGAAGGGAAGTAATAAAATAATAAAAATAAAACATAATAAAATAATTCTCACGACGTTTCGGCCACAACGCAAGCAGCCGTCCTCAGGTGAAGAACATGTCTGTCGATAAGACAGTCTAAATGACATGTCTTAGGCTTGGAGTGTCTATTTAAGCTGTGAGGGAGGAGGAAGAGAGCCTTGACAAAAGAATTTGCATTTGAAGAGGAATTTAGCATATTTATGGGAAATGCAGGAATGCGAATAGTGCTAATTGTGAAATGCGTGGGAGGTGGGCGGGGGGTTTTCAAAGTCATATAATGCCCATGCATTATGCAGGATTAGCAGCATCAAAGGGAGGGGGCAGGGGCAGGGGCAGCACCAACAAAGGGAAGGAATGTGAATAGTATGCAGCAACCAAACAACCACGTAAAAAACTAAAGTATAAACTCAATAGTATCATCAGTATACTAAATATACTCCCCAACAAGCTGAGCCACCAACAGCAAGCAACACATTACAACTCTATGTCGCAAAAAATATAATATGCTTCCAGCTAAACCCTTTTCCGCTACAGCAAACAGGTTTGACCCCGTACCATATGCTGCCATAGACAAACCCAACACCAAACTATACACTGTATTACTATACACCACCTTATACATTGTTATATTACACTGTGTTATTCTACCCACCCTAATGTATATCACACTGCTATATATTCACTATACAATTACGATACTATATATTACTTTGTACATTGTATTAAGCATATAAATGTTATACTATTTGTTATTATATACTGTACCATTGACCACAGGAAATTGATTCTTTGCTCTGCTACTCTCCCATTCTCATATTTCGTTGCTGTCGTAATTAATCGCAGTAACAGTTCTATTTCTGAAGGTCTGAAATCCGTTTTAGCTAAAGGACTAAACTTTGCAGTCACACCTAGACACATACCAGTTAATGATATAATTGCTAGAGTAGATGTAGCTCTCAAGGGCCTGAGTCACATCGCTGCAGACGTAGCAAGATCTGAAATCTCTGCAACCCTCAAAAACGCTAAGATGCCAGCTAGCAACATCAGCAAAGATGAGCGTTTTGAATTAGCTCAATTAAAAAAGAGGGATGATATTGTCATTCTCTCAGCCGACAAAGGCAATGCCACTGTCATCATGGACAAAACAGAATACAACAACAAAATCCAAGAACTACTCAACGATGGCAGCTATACAAAAATAAAAAGAGACCCCACCAACAGCCTCGTCTCTAAAACCAAGCAAATCATTTCTGATTCAACCGCATTAATTGATCAGACCAAACAGTTCTCGTTGAAACCTTCTGCAGCCAGGCCACCAAGATTATACGGCTTGCCAAAGATACATAAAAAAGATACACCTCTTCGTCCCATTGTCTCTACTATCAACTCCCCCACCTATAAATTGGCTCGTTTTTTGTCTGAAATCCTACGGCCTTTCACTGGAAAAACCACCTCTGCGGTACTAAACTCTACTGACCTGGTATCGACAATCAAGGGGATTGCGCTGTCCCCAGACGACCTGCTTGTCAGTTTTGATGTGGTTTCCTTATTCACCAAAGTTCCTGTACCTGACACCATCGCAATCATTGAAGACTTGGTTCATCAAGGACTGAATGCTGGGGTACCCCCCCCTGGTGAGACACTGCTTTACCAATACATACTTCACCTGGAATGGAACTTTCTACAAACAAACTGGGCTCCCCCCTATCTCCGGTTGTAGCCAACATCTTCATGGAGAAATTTGAGACTGACGCCATCCAGACTGCCACTCTACGCCCGACCTTATGGAAGAGGTACGTAGACGACACCTTTGTCATCTGGCCACATGGCAGGCCTGCTCTAGACCAATTTCTCGTCCACATCAATTCCATACACCCAGCCATCAGATTCACCATGGAAGTCGAAAAAGATGGCAAGCTACCCTTTTTGGATGTCCTAATTAAAAGGAGACCAGATGGTTCAATGAGCCACTCTGTCTACAGGAAAGCCACCCATACGGATGCTTACCTAAAACCGGATTCCCACCACCATCCATCTCAGAAGAATTCCCTCATCAAGACTCTATACCATAGATCCCAATGCATTTCCGACCAGGAACACATTGCCAGTGAACTAAAACACGTACGCCAAGCTCTTAAGGCTAATGGTTACTCCGACTACACAATCCGCAAGGCCATCACTCCAACCATCAAGAAGGATCCTGTTGAGGGGCCTTTCAAGACCATCACCTTACCCTACATTGCTGGGGTCACAAAAAAGATCTCCAAAATCTTGATTAAACACAAGATCCAGGTCCGATTCAACACAGTACATAAAATCCGTGATCTGGTCCCGTCTGTAAAAGATGTGGTTCCAGACATACAATACCCTGGCGTCTACAAACTAAGTTGCCTCTGTGGTAGCAGTTACATTGGAGAAACCAAACGACATGTCTCGGACCGCATCCGTGAACATAAAGCAGACCTGAAACACGGTAGGACAAACACCTCAGCCGTGGCAGATCACTGTTACAATTCAGTGGGCTCACATGACATTGACTTCTCCAAGACAGAGGTTCTCTATAGCCATCTGGCTATCATGAGAGATTCGTTCATGAGGCAATCCACATATACAAACACAGAGACAATTTCAACCGAGAAGATGGATTCTGGCTTAGCAATCATTGGAAGGACGTAATAAACCATTTCGGATCTTAACTGATTGTGTTCACGTTTACGGTGACTCTCAGACCGCGTTCCACTCACTGGCATTGTATTCTCCGCAGGGAATGGATTCTTTGCTCTGCAACTCTCCCATTCTCATATTTTGTTGCTGCCTCTTAGTATCTTTCACACGACGGTCAATGGTACAGTGTATAATAACAAATAGTATAACATTTATATGCTTAATACAATGTACAAAGTAATATATAGTATCGTAATTGTATAGTGAATATATAGCAGTGTGATATACATTAGGGTGGGTAGAATAACACATAGTGTAATATAACAATGTATAAGGTATAGGGTGGTGTATAGTAATACAGTGTATAGTTTGGTGTTGGGTTTGTCTATGGCAGCATATGGTACGGGGTTAGACCTGTTTGATGTAGGGGAAAAGGGTTTAGCTGGAAGCATATTATATTTTTTGCGACATAAAGTTGTAATGTGTTGCTTGCTGTTGGTGGCTCAGCTTGTTGGGGAGTATATTTAGTATACTGATGATACTATGAAGTTTATACTTTAGTTTTTTACGTGGTTGTTTGGTTGCTGCAGCTGCATACTATTCACATTCCTTCCCTTTGTTGGTGCTGCCCCTGCCCCCTCCCTTTGATGCTGCTAATCCTGCATAATGCATGGGCATAATATGACTTTGAAAACCCCCCACCCACCTCCCACGCATTTCACAATTAGCACTTCGCATTCCTGCATTTCCCATAAATATGCTAAATTCCTCTTCAAATGCAAATTCATTTGTCAAGGCTCTCTTCCTCCCTCACAGCTTAAATAGACACTCCAAGCCTAAGACGTGTCATTTAGACTCTGTCTTATCGACAGACATGTTCTTCACCTGAGGACGGCTGCTTGCGTTGTGGCCGAAACGTCGTGAGAATTATTTTATTATGTTTTATTTTTATTATTTTATTACTTCCCTTCTACGTGACTTTACCGAAAGAACCAAGAAGATGAATCCCTGCAGTCACGAAAGCTTTAAATCGAAAAAGAATACATACGTGCCATCTGCTTCGTAGTGGACATTTTACGTGCCAGCATCAGGGTGAACATTTTCCCAAATTAGAAAATGACACCGTAAATACTCAATTGGAACTATGCACATAGCAATCATCGCCTCTTACTTTAAAAGCTTAGCAGGATCCTTCTGATAAAGAGTCACAAGACTCGGTGAGGCTTTCCTGGGTAAACGAGCGTAATCACAACAGCATGGGGAGTCCCTCGTCTAGCAAAAGGGCTGTGCATATACATGAATGCATGTTATGTGGGTGTGAATACTGCATTCATAGGCATAAATGTGCGTGAGCATGTCCGGTATTTTGCGCGAGTAATTAAATATTGTGCACGTTTGTGTGTGTTTACCACCTACCCTAGATCAAACAAAAACCTTCTGCAGATTCATCAGAAAACCAGACAGATTTGACCATGGTCCCCCTTGCAGAACAAGACCTGGAAAACCCCAAACCCCCACAGGAAGCAACCTCCAATAGCACCTATCTGTGAATTCGAACATCATTTTGCCAAGGATTTGAGGGTTTGGAGGTGGGTAGATGATGTGAGGAGTAAGGTTTGTGAATGTACTTGACTTTGTTGGCACTTTTCCACTGGCACATCTGAGCCGAGCCAGCATGGTGTGTTCATGGCATGGGTGGGTCCCAGCTGGTTATTTTTCTGTGCTGAACCAGAAACGAACCACGATATGCTAGGCTCGCAAGACAATCAAAATCCAACTTGGGCCAAGTTGGACCAGGAGCAGGGCTAATTCATGCATTCATTTGGTGTGATGTCATTCGGTGCACTGACCGTCGCTAGGTCATCAAAACACGTCTCGACTTGTGTGATGTTGGTGACATGGCTTGGCTTCTACAGTAGGATAACAATCTGGCCTACCTCCTAGGCTGTGTCAGCCTGACTTAACACATCCGTAGTGCAGCTCAGTTATACCAGTGGAAAAGAGGTATTAGGCTGACTGCACAGACACATTCTAGTGCCCTCTTCTGGGCTTATTGTGGACCTAAAATCCTAATTTCAGGTTAGTGCATTGGAAGTGAGTTTTTAATGAATGTTTAAATGATCCATAAAGTATAACAGAATTTTAAATGCAATGTGAATGAATGTTTCCACCATAATAATTAAATGTTGAATACTGAACCTCTCCCAGGGTGGACCCTAATTATAAGCTAATCGCAAAAAATTCCACTGATGTATCGTACAGTAAAAGATGCCCAATAATCGTATTGTCCATTTTTTTCCATATTGCTATACAGTGGTCTATCGGTTAACGATATTAATTGGTTCCACAAAAAAACATTAATTGAAATTGTTGTTAGTCGAATAAAGGAAATATATGTTTAAAGGCTTAGTTTGTTTTTCACCCTAAAAACTTAGCTTATATATTTAAATAAGATATTTTAATGAATACATTTTATAAGAACATATTAAAGCATTAATAGAAACATGAGTAAATAATGAATAAATATAAATTTGCATAAATAGAGCATAAAATACAAAATATTTCCGTAATTTCCTGATTAATTTGCAGACTAATTGTTCTCCTCACTTGTCTTAACATTTATTTTAGAGGCCATTGTTATTTATCTTCCTTAACTTTTAAGTAAAAAAACACAGCATTCAAGAGAGCTGTTTCCATAAGCAACGTACATTAAACATTAAAAAGCTAGGCAGTTGCTCTCAAAACGCTTATAAAAGTGCATCGCTGATTGGCTGAGGTCTGCTGAGTTCTCTTAGGAGAACTGCGATTTGCCGAAATTGGCGGCCGCGTGATAGCCTAAACATATCGTTAATCGAAAATGTATCGTTAATAGAAACAATGGGACCCTATGGGAGGCGGATCCTTAATCGAAATATTGTTCACTGATGGAAACGTAAACCGAGGGACCACTGTATTGTGATTATCTTTTCTCCTTTTACTTTTGTTAAACATCTTATTTCCTTCATGGGACCTCCTTTGCCAGTACCAAAATATGAGAATAAGTTTTTCCCCTTTTATTCAGCAACAAAACAGGTGTTAAGTTGTTAAAACAACAAACTGAAACCTTTTACAAGGAATCATGTCTGCATTAACCACAATACTTATGGTCAAAATGCAAACAAAAACACTCTAATATATGCATTGTCTTTGAAACTGATTGGTCCACACCAGAGACAGCTTTTTTTACTTTATTATTTAATGTGTAACTGACATGGTGTGCATCATAAGTATTGTCGATTGTGACGTAAAGATTAGGTAGAACTATGTGCCCCAGTTGAATCCTAGTAGTTTAATTACTCTTTAAGTAATCTTTAACCATACCGGAAGTACAGCAAAGCACAAAAGCAATATATACTAACAATTGCAGAGTTATGGGAAGCTGCTATAATGATGAGCGTCATGCAGTGGCGTAGCTAGGATATTTTGCGCCCGGGGACGAACTATAAAATTGGCGCCCCCCCCCCCCCCCCCCGTTTAATCACATACAAAATGTAATTACATGACATGTAGGCTGTGTGTGGCGGGATATATAAACTTTTAGTTTGAGCTGTAGATTTGTGCAGTAGTTTCAGGCTGCTGCGCCCGCCACAATAAGTTATAATGTAACGTTGTAAGCCTCATTTTGGCACCCCTTTACCTTGGCCCGGGGACATATGTACCCCCCTGCCCCCCCCTAGCTACGCCTCTGGCGTCATGTCATGCAATTTGATAGCATCCCGTGAAAAATATCACAGCGACCGTGCTTCTGCCACAGTTGTTGCGTTTTCATATCTCTTGCAGGAGCACAGCAAGGATTGCATGTCTACTCATATCCACATCTCGAGTGACATCAAATGGCATGCAATATACTGTGCTGCACACATGCTATTTTTCCAAAGGTTCACATGTTGCGCTGATGTTTAGTCAACTACGAGCAAAGTGAAGTGCCGAGTGCTAATTGTGATATTGGTCCCTTGAATTCATGCTTACCACCAGTGTTACAAATTGAATATTTTTGCTCGTTGCCATTTCTCGTACATGAGCGTTTTTGTCGTGTATTTTTTTACAAGTATCTTTGTAGAGCATTGCTGCCTTTTTTAATGTGTGTACATAAACTGAAATCCTATGCACATACAGCCTCAGAAATTATATCTGTAATCACTCCCTAAAGTCCCAAATGAAGCAGGCAACTCCATCTCCGTTAACCACAGCACCAGCCACGCCAGCATCATTCATCAACCACCTTAGTGGTGCCTACACCAGAATTAATTACTGTAACGTTACTATTGAATGCTCCACAGATCATATTGCTGTTTATCAAAACACATTCTGTGCAATATAACGTAATGTGTCTTACGCAAATATAAGAACGCATTCTGGGTGTATGGTGGAGCAGTGCTGTAGTGCAAGACTAAACTGGAACTGCCTGACGCGTGACGTTTCTGCGCACGCTGTAGACGCGGCTAGCAACAAGTCGGCATTGCTCTACACACTTCAGTTTTTGGAAGTGCGGTTTTATTTCTTACTCCAATTTTTCCGTATTTGGCGTCCCCAAGAAACCCAATTTATATGCAGGACACAGTATATCTGCTCATGGTATGTATGTACGTTGAACTTATTTTGCACCGTACCTAGCCAACCGCCCTAATCGGAGGTGGTATTTCGGGCACAAACTTTCCAGTATAAACCAGACCTCAAAAAGGCATCGACAACCCCTGGACAAACCTTGACTTGTATTACAAATAAGTGATGTTCAGTTTTCTGTTGAATGAGGACCTCTGTGATCGCCCGCTGTCTTGGGCAGCTGCATACTCGTTCCCACGTTCCCTGACTGCATCACTTCACCTCTCTGTCAATCCTCTAAAGTGCCTTATGTGCTTGACTGCTATTCCACTCGAATATGTTCATGAGTCGTTATTTATTCTGGTGAACTGTTGTGACAATTTTTTACATTTTCAGCTAATATTATTGTCCTGAATAATGTCTTCTATTACATGTGTAGTGAGTCACTCGGATACACTAATAGTCGGAGGCACTATATTTATTATAGCTTTCACAGGTACAAGGAGTAACTACACTATGGTCAGGACAGCTAACAGGCTGCCTGACTAACAACGCCGAGGAGGTGAAGACGGTGACGAAGACTCCAGCAGCACGACGGGTTCCACTCCAACAACAGCCCCGAACCTTCGCTCGGGGTCCCCTTTTATCCACCCAGCATGGCCTTGCTCCGCCTTCGGCCACGCCCCCCTTGTAGAACCTACTAGAAGGTTCCCGGGCTTTACCTCACGTGCCCCCTCTATCACCTTTGCCCCACATCACTCTCTCTGACTTATCATATGACCTGCTGGCACCGGGCTGCCAGAAGCGAAGATCCCCTTCTCTGCCAACAACCTGCGCTATGTGCCATAGTAACCCATTCCATGTCATTACACATGTATGTACAGAACTTTGTCTTATTCCTTTGCCGTGGATATTGACATGCGCTGTTTGTAGTTTTGAACACGTGCAACATGGCAGATGTGATCTGTGCTCAGTGCTGTAAGTAACAATTTGACGTTCTTTGGTATACAACTGTGGTGATTTATAATACTTGATTTTCAGAAAATAAATTTCCACCAACATTGCTAATATTCACTTTGCCGAGGCTTTTTTGTTTTGTTTTAAAAAGTTTTTGTTTTTTTCAGACTGGTTTGTCACTCTCGGCATAAGAATCGCGGGTGCTTATATTTTTATTTTGTAAACTACTTAAAATAAATGAATAAATACTTTGCGGCGTACAATTTTGAAGCCTACGCCAATCATTGCCTGATGGACTTTATACACGTTTTAGATACTGAGCCCCCTGGCTATCAAAAACATAATTAACAATTGTCATATCTTAATGAGCAACACAAGTGTAATGAGTCCAACTGAGTTGCAGACGTCTTGGGAGCAACACTATTTCACAACACAACCTACACTTGGGTGTTGAATGCCCATCTAGCCACGCTACGGCAGAACTAGACACTGTTCGCTATCCCGGCCCGGACCACCAGCTGGGTCCCGGACAGCGTGGCTCGAGGCTTCTTGAACCCGACGTGGATCTTCTTCACCAGCAACCTGAACAACCCCGAACCCCTCAAGGGACCCCCGCTATATCCGCTAGGGCTGGGGCTGGCTCCGCCCCTCGCCCCAACCCACCTTCTAGATCTCTCGAGCTCTTTTATACCACGTGACTACCCAGCGGCCCCCGTCCACCGGTGGCCCCCCTCCAATATCATCCGGTCACATGTCGGCAGGTCAACCAGTGTATCATGCCCCAACGTAACCCTGGCTGGCTGACCCTCGCTACCTCACCGGGAGCCCGCACCGCACACTGTACGTGGTGTCTCCGCGCTGAGCAGCGCTCACCCAAGCCCCGCTCGGGCTGGAACTACGCCCAGTAAGCGGGCTACACAATGCCAACACATTATCTGCCGTGGCTCGTAAGCCCGGCACCACACAGTGACATTCACAGTCACTACGCAAGTACTGCCAACATTGTTCAGGAACCACCTAGATGTGCATTCTGCAGAAACAAACCTTAGGGTCATGGTAATGTGATGCGGGCGTGAACGACCTCCCGGAGGTGACGTCATGAGGGGAGGAGTTAGGTCACGTGGGGGAGAGGGGTCAGGTCTATAGGGAGAGAAACCGGAAGAGGAGGGGAGTGACGGGAGACCAGGAATGAGTAAGGCCACGTAGGGCGAGAGCGGAGGGTGGCGAGATCGCCACGGACACGGGGAGCGAGGATCGGCACCGTCGGCCAGCGGTGACCGACCCGAAGCAGCGAGGAGGCTGCAGTCAGCAGCGGGTCTGCATACGGAGTCAGCAGCGAGTCTGCATATGGAGTTGCAAGCGGGTCTGCATACGGAGTAAGGCCAAGAGTGTCTGAATATAGAGTTAGCAGCGGGAGTCTGCACACGGGGTAGCAGCGAGTCTGCAAGGAGAGGGCGGTGTTGTCTCAGTCAAAAGGTGGAGTTGAACGCGTGGTGGCGTATGGTAGTCGGGTTTTGTCTCCCGCGGAAACCCGCTACTGCGTCACTCGCAGGGAACTTTTGGCCATTGTTTTTTTTCTCCGCCAATTTCGACGGTATCTGTACGGTCGGTCGTTTATTGTCCGCACGGACCATGCGGCCTTGCAGTATGCTCTCAAGATGGACCAGCCATCCGGACAATTGGCGAGGTGGCTGGACACGCTGCAAGAATTTTCCTTCCAGATTCACCATCGGAAGGGTGTGCGTCACGCTAATGCGGACGCACTTTCCAGGTTGCCGCAACAATCCCCTTGCGCGTGTGCGTCGGGGACGCATAGGTGTGGACCGATTCAGCTCCCCCCTCGGCCTGTCGCGCTGGCGGTTGATGTGCTTGAAACTCCGCTTACGCCGGGACCGGTTGATGGGGGACCGGCTGATGGGATTTTGCGTCTCCCGAGGTCTGTGTGGATTCGGGAGCAAATGTTGGACGATTCCTTGGTGACGTTACGAAAGCAACCGGAGAAGGCGAGTAAGGGACTCGGTGCGGGTGGTGTACCGGAAACTGCTCTCCGAGATGGGTTGCTGATGTGGAGGGAAAGGATACAGGACCGCTGGCGTCTTGTTGTGCCGGCGTCATTGCGGTACGAATTGATTAGGTCTCTGCATTGTGACACACTTTTACATCTGGGGGTGCAGAAGACCCTATTGACGCTGCAGCGAGATTACTATTGGCACGGCATGACGACAGATGTCGTCGGTCACGTTCGCGCGTGTCCCGATTGTGCCCGCCGTAAGCCGCCTAAACATCCATACGTGCCGCCGATAAAATCTATTCAGGTATCTCGAGTTAATGAGCTGGTGGCGTTAGATATTTTGGGACCCTTTCCGCCATCCGCTAGGGGAAATAAGTATTTACTGGTGGGGGTGGAATACCTCTCCCGCTGGCCGATGGCCTGGCCTTTGCCTGACCAGTCGGCGGCGTCTATCACCGACGCCTTTCTATTCGGGTATGTTATGGACAAGGGGGCGCCGGAGAGGCTCCTTACAGACCAAGGCCGTAACTTTTCGTCTAAATTGTTGGGGGAGGTGTGTGCGGCCCTTGGAACTAAAAAGATACGGACATCCCCCTACCACCCACAAACGGATGGTATGGTGGAACGGTTAAATCGGACCCTGTCCGCCATGCTGTGCCATACAGTCGGTGAAAATCAATCTGATTGGGATTTGCATATCCCTGGGGTGCTTTCGGCGTATCGCATGACGCCGCAGGCGGCTACTGGATACTCGCCGTTCTTTCTTATGTACGGCCGTGAAAACGTGCCGCCGATTAATGAGCAGTTGGGAACCGGAGCGAGGGGACCTGTTAAGCCTCTTCCTGAGTATATTCAGGACAACGTTCGCTGTGTCACTGAGGCGAGAGAAAGAGCCCGCATGGCTACGGCCAAAGCCCAGGCCCGGAACGAGCGGTGTGCTCGACGTTCAAAGGGGGAGTGCCCCTGGAAAACGGGGGACCTGGCCTGGCTTCATTGCCCACAGGTGCGGCCAGGTACCTCTCCTAAATTACATAAACCATGGCAAGGACCGGTCCGCCTCATTGAGGTTCCCAACCCACAGTCGGCACGTGTTCAGGTTGGTTCGCGGCGCTGGTTCGTGCATACATCCCGGTTGAAGCCGTACGTTGCCCCGCGACCGGATGCGTCATCTCCTGAGGTTGCCTTGCCGGGGTCTGTTGCTGCCGACTCGCCCTTGCCTGTGCCTGCTGACCTTGCAAGAGCGCCTGTCGTACCCCTTACAGACAAGCCGGCCGTGACGCCGCAGGAGGGAGGACGTTCCGCTCGTGGGATGCCGACCGGGGCCGCGGAAACTACGGGACCTGCAGCCCTTCCTACCCCTCCGCGGACGCGATTACGGGACGTCTCTGAACGCGACCGGGACGTTGGCAGGCCTCCAATGGCGACGGACGAACTTGCTCCTGTCGCCCTTAAAACCCTGCCACGTTCCCGCTCGGCGGGTGGGCTGCCGACCGTCCGGGACGGCCCGGCTACCCGTACTCGCTCGAAATCCCTCACATTTCGTTAACTTGTGTTGTGTTCTTGTTATATTGTTGTTGTATGCTTCGTGTCCTTTAGTGTATTGGTCTTTTACGCTCGCATTACTTGTTAGGTTGTTGTTCAGCCGAGGTCGGCTGGATTTTCTCTACTGGGGAGGGTGATGTAATGCGGGCGTGAACGACCTCCCGGAGGTGACGTCATGAGGGGAGGAGTTAGGTCACGTGGGGGAGAGGGGTCAGGTCTATAGGGAGAGAAACCGGAAGAGGAGAGGAGTGACGGGAGACCAGGAACGAGTAAGGCCACGTAGGGCGAGAGCGGAGGGTGGCGAGATCGCCACGGACACGGGGAGCGAGGATCGGCACCGTCGGCCAGCGGTGACCGACCCGAAGCAGCGAGGAGGCTGCAGTCAGCAGCGGGTCTGCATACGGAGTCAGCAGCGAGTCTGCATATGGAGTTGCAAGCGGGTTTGCATACGGAGTAAGGCCAAGAGGGTCTGAATATAGAGTTAGCAGCGGGAGTCTGCACACGGGGTAGCAGCGAGTCTGCAAGGAGAGGAAGGAGGCTATAATAGTGATAGCAGCCGGGGGCTGCAAGCAGAGTATCCCTAAGAGAGTGCCGTGAGGGTAATTACGAAGAACCCAAATAAAGGACACGGAGTCAGAGAGAAGCGTCCGAGTCTTTTATTACAGTAATACACGTGCTCAATGCGAAACTCCAGCAATAATAGCATAGCGAGCATTTTTGCCATGCAATTGGAGACGATGCGACGTGTATCTTCACACCAATACCTGGGTAAAAAAACACCCAGAATATAATTTGTGACACACTAGGTTCATATGAACCTATTTGCGCGGTGTGTAATACACGGTGGCCTCCCACTATATTGGAGATACTGGTCGACGGACTCCGTGACAGATTTGCCAAACATTCTCTTGTCGGCTCGCCGTGTGGACACAGTCAACACCGGTGGCTCGCCACTTCAATAGCGGGGACAACAGCCCCAGGAACGCATTTGGCACGTGGCCTCGTCGTGATCTATGGTGGGAATGAGACCAAAGGGGCAGGAGACCGTTTCATATTTAGTCTGAGTACCGGTTAGACGGCAGAACTGGATGAACGCCTTCCCTTTACTTAAAGCACAACTTTATTATAAGGTACTCGAGGAAAAAAAGACCGAAACGTTTTTAGTTTCCTTTTAGTTTGTACCACATTTGATTTCGCAGATTTCTCCTCTTCAGGAATAGAGGGCGGTAATATATATTTTATCGAGATGGTGATTGGGCCCAGGAATACATCGCGAGATGGTTTGTGCCATGGAACGTTCCAGCAACGTTAAATGTTTTACAAGTGTATATCGTAGCAATACTTTTCTTATTGAAGGGTTTGTCTGATACGTAATAGCTACAGTTTCGCAACTAATGTATTACATGCCAATATTTAAAAACTACGGTAGTTATCACAAAACATTAAAATGTTACTTTCATCAGGCCCCATGGTGTAAAGTCTCCAAATCTGAATGATTTACTTGTGCATTTTATATTTCCCTCCTCTTAAGGCCACACAGCTATTGACAAATGTGTTGAGTTTTTTTTATTGTCATTTGATTGTGCCCGGACTGGCGACGCAGCATCATCAAAGCGATTTAATTCTGTCTGGATTTGAAGCTTTCGTGACTGCAGGAATCCATACTCTGGTTCTTTCGGTAAAGTCACGGAGGTAGAAATAAAATAAAACAAATCACGACGTTTCGATCGCAACACAAGCGAACTTCATCAGGTGGGCTTCGCTTGTGTTGTGATCGAAACGTCGTGATTTGTTTTATTCTATTTCTACCTACGTGACTTTAACGAAAGAACCAAAGAGTACGATTTAAAGCTGAGCTGAAACTATCTCGTGCACAGGTGCTGAGTGACAGGCTGCTGTATCTCGGAGGTGTATGTTAGTTTAACTTATTTCGCACCGCACGTAGCCAACCGTGATCATCGGAGGTGCGGAGGAAGAACAAACTAAACACACAAGAAGTTTTAAATAAATTAGTTTTCAATCTTGATTTAAAAGTGCATAGCGCCAGTGGCTTCCGAATAATCATGACTGCTAGAAGCGGCGGCGGCGGCTTGGGGAGGCCTTCATCCAGCAGTGAATCGAACATGGCTGGTGTGAGCCACTGGTTGCTATGGAAACGGGCTGGGGTGAGCCACTGGTTGCTATGGAAACGGGCTGGGGGGAGCCACTGGTTGCTGTGGAAACAGCCTTTGGTGAGCGCTGGTTGCTATGGAAACGAGCTGGGGTGGGCCGCTGGTTGCTATGGAAACGGGCGAGCTCTCAAAGCGGTTGCGCAACCTCAAGACGCATCGGGTGGCCTCGCGCGCGCGCGCCTGTTTCTCGTGGCCCCCCCTCCACCCACCTCGCGCTCCCATTGGTCCGCGCCAAGTCGCGCGGCGCCCCCGTTGGTCGGCGAGCGCCGCGATGCGATGGCGAGCTCTCTCCGCCTGCCGCGCCCATTGGTCCTCAGCCGGTGACGTCAACTCGCACGGGCGAGCCGGCTCGGCCGTCATTGGCTGGGGGCGCGGGTTAGAGTTTGCAATGGATTTGTATTTCCTAGATCGTATCGACTCACGACTCCTCCCCCGTCTCCGCGATTGGCGGAGCGAGCCGCTCGCGACTCGCGTGCGCGTTCGTCGGCCAATCGCGTGGCGAGGCCTCTCCTGCCCCGGCCTTATCCGAGCTGGGAAATATGGCGAGGTGCCGCTCACGTACCGCGTCTCACTCACGCGAGCGGAGGCGGTTGCCGACGCACAGAGACGACACCCGCGACACCCGCCAGCCCTGGACCCACCGACTCACGACTACACGGCACCACCGGCACTCCAGTGCTGCTGCCACAGCACGAGCACCACCCGCACTGCGCTACTACGACGGCACTCGTGTTATTGTGCCATTAGTAAAACAGCCGAAGCAGCAATACCCCCAGCACCGTTATTTCATTGCCACGAGCGCAAGCACCCAATACTGCAGCAGTACAGTGCTAACCAGTAGTATACTGCATGTTCTGCGGAATATTACCATCGCAATACGACATTGCCCACGTCTGTATTATAGCACGGAGCCATGTGGACCTTCCTGGGACTCGCCACCTTCACGTACTTCTACAAGAAGGGCGAGGGGCTGCAGGGGCTCGGCTACGTGGGGCTCGCCGGACTGTCGCTGCTCATCCTCCTGATGCTTTGGTCGCGGCGCTGGGGCCGCGGGTCTCGCCACGGCCTCCTGGCCGCGCTGCCTGCGTCTGGGGTCCGCCGCCTCCTCGCGGGACTCCGCCGACAGAAGCAGCCGCAGCAGCAGCCGCATCGCGAGAGGACGCGAACCGGAAGAGAGGAAGATAAAGACGATGAGGTAGCAGCGGTTCGTGCCCCCACCACGCACTCACTCAGCACTCGCCACTCGGCAGACACAACGCCTCCTTCGCATACTGCCACATAAGACATGAAGTGTTTTACACATCAGCCACCACTACCTTCCGAGAGGGTCTTTGCCTATGAGCATGTGGCGGGTCACCAGCATTGGTTCAAGCAAAGCTGACTGCTGATGAGACATTGAATGTCGAAACCGAGCCAGTTTGCTTGTGTTGTAGAACAAAACTGCTGTAATTACACACTCACAGAGGGCAGTGTGGCTTATGGGGGATGTGTACAAAATATAAAAACATTTACGTGACGAGACATGGCAAGGGGGAGTTATTTATTTAGGTTTTTAATCATATGAGCCGTGTTTGTTTACAGGCCAGTCAATTTCCTGAATTTTCTAACGGCATCTACACGACAAACACTTCACACAGGAGGGCGAGAAACGCGAGCGGTGGGTTGGTCAGCATCAAGATGAAACGCAGCACTGAAACATTCCCTGTTGAGCAACTCTTTATCATGAGTCGGTGTCAAACTTGCCATAGGCCGCTTCATGTGCTTGTTAAGCAGAGATCATATTGTCGTCGCTGTCATACAACAAATGTGGCTGTCTGTGGCAGGGCATGTGGGAAGGAGGCGCTGCCTCTTACTGCCTGGGTGACTTCACACTTCTTCGATGGATTTCAGAGGCAGACTTCGCCTAACACGAACCCCGTAAAACGCTGATTCCTGTTAGCGCTGGAGACATTCCCCCCCCCCCCCCCCCCCAAAAAACATTACATTAAACATGTACAGTATAGAGTGAGAAACACGCAGCGCTGCCCGAGGAAACGGACCCCATCGTTCACCCAGCCAGCGAGAGAGCGATTATCACGATTATATATTGTTAATAGATTACTGTAGTTGTTTCTTCCCCCAATGTTATTACAGTGCATTTAGCCAGGTGAGCTTCACCTAAAAGAAACTTAACGGAAATTTTGACTTGGGGCATCACGAAGACCCGGTTTGGGAGTCGCAGTAGCCCCAACCTCGTGTCTCCCACCGCTGCCTTGTCATGAGTACAGTAGAATGCACTTTTGAGTACAGTACGTTATACTGATGTTATAATACATCTTTTTTTCATGAAATCGTTTACCATCCGTATTAGCGCTATTACCGATACCCCAATAAAGTCCTCATATGTTGCTCATACGTAAGAAATAACGCTTTCGGGAATGCATCCCCATATATAATGGTATAATGGCCCTTTAGCGCTCACTTCATTAGCAATCACTTATCAAAGATTCTATAAGCGCTCACTTCTCCAGGAACGCATCTTGAGTTCTAAGCGAGGTCTGCCTGTATCTGCTTCCGTGGGCCGTTCTCAAACACGGTTGCACTGCTGTGTGAGAGATACGAATGTATTCTAATTTTCATGAGGTGACGACGATAACACAGTTAGGATAACATTAAAGAAAAGTAAAGACACTTGAGTTTATTTTAAAAGTAGTCTATGATTGTGACCACATCATGCACCCGATCTCTTTAGATCTGAGAAGCTAAGCAGGGTTTTTCGCCTGTATAGTGTTTCGATGAGCGACCGCCATCCATAAAAAAGGTGTTATGGGCTTCAGGGATACATTGTCAGCAGAGGCCAGTTCAGCAGCATCCATTGTGTAATGTACTGAGCTCTAACGTCAATGCTTCCCACTTTCTCAGCACAAATCAATTCCTGCCATCCGAACTGTCCAGGTTCAACGTGAACAGGTGGCAACCCGAGAGAGGAGGCTCTCATCCAGAAGTGGATTTACAAAGGGCCTATACACATGTACATGACCTTGGACTGAAAAATGCTTCCTCCCGATGGCGTTGCGAGTCTTTGTGCGAATCTCACTCACGTGCCCGTGCGTCTCCGCAGTGCGGCCATCAGGGCGTGGAGCCGGCAGTGAACGGCGCGGGCCTGCGTGGGCCCCACGCGCAGCTAGGCGATGAGGAGGAGGTGCTGATCGTGGGCTCCGGCGTGCTGGGCTCCGCGCTGGCCGCTGTGTTGGCTCGTGACGGCCGTCGCGTCACGGTGCTGGAGCGTGACTTGCGCGAGCCCGACCGCATCGTGGGGGAGCTGCTGCAGCCCGGGGGCTACCGCGTGCTACGAGACCTCGGCCTGCAGGGTCAGCCAGCTCACCACCACAACCACCGCCCCACGCCATCACCACCGCCAATATTACTGTCACGGTCACTGGCACTGTTACCGCACAGCGCAGCGGGAAGTATGGTAGAATAACTCCCACCAAATGCATGGCCGTGTGGAGGCCCTCATTCAGCGGTGGATCAATAAAAGGGCCATACTTCTATATGATCACAGCGAGATTAATAATCAGTGATAGGGGTCTCCTTATCCTCAGAATTTAATATCAGCTGCAGGCACAGATAGGGTTTATTGAAGCTGCCGAATGCTTCATGAATCATTTACGCGAATAAGAGATAACGCCAGTGCTGCTACCAGCGGGGGCCATGGGGAGCGGTGGTGACGAAACAGTTGAGGCCACTATTGTCTATGTCCCACCTGTGAGTGAGACGTGTAAGTACAGCCCTGTTATTAATATACCGCTGGATAAAGGCCTTCCCATACAGTCGCAGACATAAAGTGGCACACATTGTGGGCCGAAGACTTTGTTTTCCGTATAAAATATATATTTAATATTGATTGATTTCATTTTTTACGTGGATAAGAAACAGTCCGCCTTAAGCTGTCATGTATGTATAAATACATTTTTAAAATGACTGCATAAAATGTATAAAATTAAGGAATGTAAGTAACCTTAGAAGCTGAAAATTGTTTACATTTGGTCTTGATGGGGATTGTGAAACGGAATTACCGGACACCTGACCCAGGGAGCTGGCCCCATGTGTCGAGTATAAAAAACAATAATAGTAATAATAAGTATTTACACAACCACACCACCTGAGAGTGTATAATTTCAGCAGCATTGGTTCAACACAAGCACACTGGACCGGTTTTGATATTCAGGATCTCGTCAGCAGAGCCAGGCTTACTTAAACCAATGCTGGTGAACTGCCAGATGTGGATCCTAATTGGATATAATTTCTATGATACGTAACACAAAACAATAATTGACATAGTAGAGAATGTTAATAACAAAAACAGCTGCAGGTTATTTAATTTCGAGACAGGAAAATCTGCAATTGTGTCCGTCATATCTGTCCTCCCATAATGCCTTAAATTTCGGATTGCATCACCACACTCTTGTGTGTAAATCACACATCCTTATCTGTCTTAGTGTTTGAATGTGCTGTATGTGCGTGTCGTTACCACGTGCGTGTGTCAGGAGTGGTAGTGTAGCGGTAAGCGCGCTGTGCTACAAACCCTGCGATCCAAGTTCTATTCCACTCACGGCCAACACCAGTGGCAAATATCTGAACCAATCCTGGGCCTGCCCTTGGTCGACTCAGCCTCAAATGAGTAACTGGTTTGATGTGTAAACATCAGCAGTGGGGACAGCAATTGCCCCAACAGTTTATTAAAGGTTACATGGGGAATCTTTGTGTGTGCGTGTGCGCGGTGCAGACTCGGTGGAGGGGATGGATGCGCACGTGGTGCAGGGCTACGTGGTGCACGACCGCGAGAGCGGCTGTGAGGTGCAGATCCCCTACCCAGCACTGCAGGGTAACTGCATCCAGAGCGGTCGGGCCTTCCACCACGGCCGCTTCATCATGGGCCTGCGCCGAGCCGCCATGGCGCACCCCAAGTGAGCACGCGGAAAGCCGCGCGAACGCAACCACCCACACCCGTTACCTCCCACCAGTCACAGTTCACTACCTTCACATCCTTTGAGTCAAGCCACTGCTGGATGAAGCCCTCTCCACACTTTGTCAATCTTGGAGGGCGTTTGACTGTACTCGTCTTTGCTGGCCAGTGCAAGTTGGTGAAGGAAGGACCCAGGACCAGTTGAAATGTCGTTCGCCGAAAAATGCACCTGGATATAGATTTATAGGTTACTATTCATCCAGCTATACGCAAAAGAGATCGGGTTCAATTAGAGGTTAGAGGCTGAGCGACTTCAATGAGAGCACGTCGTAACTGGGCAGGGTTTGCGGTGGGTGAGTAACAGCGGTGTGAGTCGTGGTCTTTGTGCCCAGTGTGCGCTATGTGGAGGGCACTGTGGTGCAGCTGCTGGAGGAGGGCGACCGTGTGGTGGGCGTGCAGTACCGCCCCAAGGACAGCCAGCAAGTGATGGTGAGATCCACTTAGAACCCCATACTTCCCACACACTTCTCCCCGGCCACCGTGTCTGGATATCTCTTCTTCCCCCAGCCACCCGTGCTGCCGACTCCCTGATTCTGTTCAAGACCTTCCTGTACCTATTACTGAATGCCTCTTTCAAAATAATTCTGCCCGTTGTTTCCATACAGCAGCTTGAGATGTAGTCCAATAACATGCTTTATGTAATATCATGTTTTTAATTCCCATGTGATTTTAACACGTAGGCTTTCGCGACCAATATTATTCATAATCAACGTTTTTGGGTTTAGATCGCGTTATTTATAAATGTGTCGTAACCCTCCACCACCCGACACGGCCAATCAGTAAAAAAGTGTCACGTTGACAAAAGACAAATTAGTTCACTGCTTTAGCCCACCGGCAAAGACTAATTAGAGAATCGATTGAAATTGAGAGAAACAGAAATAACTTTAATCGCTCAGACAGCTACAGGCTTAGTGCGGCCTGGAAGCGTATTATTAAATAAGATACAATTCCTTATAAGGGAAACAAACACTAACTGATTACTAATGTAGCATAATCACAATAAAACACATTCCAAATGATTACTAATCTACAACTCGCAGCGTAACAATAGCCTGATTACTAATCTAGTATATAATTACAATAACTCCCCCCTCAAATTTTTGCACCTGATGAGTTAATGAGTTAATGATGACGTCACCCTGCTGCTGCTCTATATAATAACGGGAGACACAGCAGAGCCTCACCATTCTGGCAAATTGCCCGATGATGCTGGTTGCAATTACCAGCGAAACGTCGTACTCAAATTGTAAATGTTGTGGTTTCGCTCTTCAACATTCCGGTGGGCTAAAGCAGTGAACTAATTTGTCTTTTGTCAACGTGACACTTTTTTACTGATTGGCCGTGTCGGGTGGTGGAGGGTTACGACACATTTATAAATAACGCGATCTAAACCCAAAAACGTTGATTATCCCATGTGATTGAGATACAGGGTTTTCTGTTGCTGTTAGAGATGTATTATTGTGTTTATAATATCTATTGTTTTTCTTTCCCAATCTTTTTATATATTTTTTTATTCATATTCTCAGCTGAGGCTTTTAGGCTGCTGCAGGGATAGGTCAGCAGAACGCAGTGCAGCGGTGTATGCTACAATGTCTATGCTTCCCACCTCCATCAACCCACACTGACCAGCATGTGGAATATTGGTAAAAATATCCCTCACGACCCGCATGCAGTTGAGAGGCTCTCATCCAGCAGGGGGTTGACAAAAGGGCCGACTGGCATTGGATAAATGCTGTGTTACCCCTCATCATGTGTGACCCTGCCAGAGGTGAAGCCGTGAGTTCCGATGCCGTTATACCTTAACCCCTGTAATGGGCGATTCGCATGCATTTGTGTGTGTGACTTCTGCGTGCTTGACCTCTGGTGCGCTGCCTGTGTGTGACCTGCATTGCCTGTGTGTGACCCCCAGGAATTGTACGCTCCACTGACGGTGGTGGCCGATGGCTGCTTCTCTAAGTTCCGCAAAAATCTCATCAAGGCCTCGGCCTCCGTCTCATCGCACTTCGTTGGCTGCATCATGAAGGTGAGAAGCAATCCACAAGGGGAGTGCAAGAGAGGGAAGGGAGCGCAACTCCATGTAATGAAGCCGAGCGGCTTGAAGAGGGAAGGTTTCTGGATCACACCATCATCAATCCACTGCTGGATGAAGGCCTAACCAAGCCACACCTCCGATTAGCACGGTTGGCTACGTACGGTGCGAAAGAAGTTCAACATACATATAAGCCGTTGTCATTTTTTGCTGCGATGTAACAATTCGCCTAGCACCTTCACATGATCCGATTCCCATCATGCTTTCTTTCCCACATTGGTAGTACAGCCTACGTATGTGATATACACCTGCAAGGTAATTAAGGGGTATACAGGCAGCAGTACAGCAAGTATGGATTTGTGTCTTTGTGCAGAATCTGCGGGTTCGTCCCACGTGTGTGGATTCCTCACACATGCGGAAACACAGGGGCACCCTTCCGCTCCATGAATCGTCCATTTGAGGCTCGGCGTCCATAGTTCGACCCGTTATCTGTGGCAGCCTAAACATTCTCAAAGAAATATGACAATGAAAATATGATCATAACATTTAAAAGAAGCTAGTTATTCAAGTAGGCAACGTGTAATTATTTTAACGCTTTATTTACTTTTGTATCATTGTCACGATCTCTGTCGGATCGTAGGACTGCCGGCAGTTCCGTGCTCACCACGCAGAGCTGGTCCTGGCTGAGCCCAGCCCGGTGCTCATTTACCAGATCTCGTCGACGGAGACGCGTGTGCTGGTGGACATCCGCGGGCAGCTCCCCCGGGACATGCGCCAATACATGGCGGAGCACATCGCACCGCAGCTACCCGGTCAGTGAGGACCCCGAGGAACAGTGGGGCACGGGGACGAGGGCCAGCAGCGCCCGTCACTGCACACGCTGACAGATACCAGGCATTTTTAACTGGTGGCCCGCGGGCGACGTCTGTGAGTGGTCAGTCTAGATTGAGATGGAGAAATAAAGAGAAGTGATGATGGAAGTGACTCCGATAGTTTCACGATGTCATTTCCAAAGGCAATCGCTTGATGTGACATGGTGCTATGCTCTGTATAATCTGATAGCACGTCTCCAGATACAAATCGTAATATATTTGGCGATGAGATTTAAAATGCATGCAAGAAAAGAATAACTCCAGAGAGCAACAAACTGTTTCCAAGAGACCATAGCGTACTGTGAGGGTGACGCGGCGTAATCGTGTGCGAGCCATCACGCAGTGCTACCGTAGCGATGCGAGTGCCATCGTATCGTTCAACACGGGGATGCCCGCTCTGTCTCGTTTGTTTCACAGAACACATTCAAGCACCGTTTCTGGACGCTCTGCAGAACGACCGCTTGAGAACCATGCCCGCTAGCTTCCTTCCACCCTCTCCTGTCCACAAATCCGGTAAAGCAGCTCTCACACTGGCTCCTCAACACGCAGCAGCTAGGAACTGTGCTGCCTATGATCGCTACGTACTCCTGCCTCGCTGCACACATGCCTGCACTACCCACCCCGCGCACTGCTGTCAGATGCTACGTGCACTGTGACCTCAAAATACTGGGCTAACTCGGCACTGGGGTGCACCCCGTTATATCCATTAAGAAAATAGCGTTATTTGCATGAAGACCACAGCCCAATTAATTACGGCTTGTAATGTTTATATTGTTTCTTGTTTTATAAAACTATAAGCAATACAAAATAAAGGCATGAACAAAAACACCACTGAAATTCACAAGCCAATTCAAGAACACACAATTCAAACCTGCAGCAGTTACTGCACAGTGCAGGGCTAAACTGGGACTGCCTGGCATGTGACGCTTCAACAAGTCGGAATTTATTTGCATGCTGTTAAACTTTCCAAAGGGCCAGATTTGAGTTTCCTTTTTGAGGGGTCCTCCCAAACAACCCTATTAAGAGCGAGATAGTATAAATACACCCACTTGGTTGCAAGGACCCTCTCGGTACCTCCACGTGTATCATGGCATAGAGCAATACGCTGCACCGCAAATGTTGGGGTAACTGGTTACCTTGGGAGTGACATTATTTTTGAGGACACCGTAGAAGTCGACTCTTCCTCCACCTCGTCATCTCATCCCCTCTTTCCTCCGCCCCCAGGAGTGCTGTTGCTGGGCGACGCATACAACATGCGGCACCCACTCACGGGCGGTGGCATGAGCGTCGTGCTCAACGACGTACTTATCTGGAGAGAGCTGCTGCGGGGAATCCCCGACCTGTGGGACGACGGCGCTATGCTGCGAGTGAGTGGGGTTAATGCTGCCACTGCTGCTGAAAGGGCCTCCCCAGAGAGAGATCTCTTAGAGAGCCCCTCTGTAGGGTATTTGATCTCTAATTCCATGCAGGGTATACATCTTGGAAGTCGTGGGAGTTCCTGCATATTAAAACCACAACACATGACCTGCTGATTGATCAACTGCAACGTGCCCAGTTATACTGCAGGGTCGACAGAGGCGGGATTTTAGAAACGTGTCTAATTGTTTCAAATGCCGCACTGCGAGATGAAATCATAAGCGTTAACCACTGGATTGTAGGTCCAGTGTGCTCACCATTAAACCATGGCAGGATCATAGCAGCTAATGTGGCCACACGAATCTTGGCAACCCCATTTGGCCAGCTCATTTGACACTTGAGAGCAAGGACATGTCAAAGTAACAAACGAGAGTTAAGGTGGGGAGGAGCGTGTTCTTTATATTTATCAGCGTTCCACCGGGGGACTCTCCGTGTATCGCCGCGTGATGTTTGTTATTGGTGGCGTCTCTGTCCCCAGGCCAAGAAGGAGTTCCACTGGGTCCGCAAGAAGACCCACTCGTTCGTGGTGAACGTCCTGGCCCAGGCGCTGTACGAGCTATTCGCTGCCACCGACGGTAAAATCCTCCTTATGATTTTCTTCCTCTGCCATCATCGTCACTACCCATTAACCATGTTGAAATGAAGACGCATACCAGAAATAGACTAATCAGTTGATATTCGTCCAGCCATAAGCGAAAGAGAGTTTCTGCCTATGCTTAACTGAACCTTGCTGGTTGTTGTCGAGGTGGGCTCAGCCCAAACGGGAAAGCTGGTGTGTTGTGGTCACTATCAGTGCTGTTGAGGTAGCCGGGAATATTAGGTGCTGGAAACACTGGCTCCTTATCTGCCATTGTCTCCTTAATAGATGCTCTCTAACAGTACTTGTCTCAGCAGTGCACATTGCGAGGGAACATTGTGTGGACCCTTTGGTGCTGTTTGCGTGCATGTGCAGAATCGCTAAGACAGCTGCGGCGGGCGTGCTTCCACTACTTCCGCCTGGGCGGGGAGTGCGTGTCGGGGCCAGTGGGCCTCCTCTCCGTGTGAGTGTGCACCGCACAACAATCACCACGCTGATGCCTCTTACAGCCGTCAAGTTAACTTCCTTCGCAGAGTCTCAGGCTACCCACGTGTTGCCTCAGGCTACCCACGCGTTGCGTTTGCGTGCCTGTGCCTTTGTATGTACGTATGTATGTTGAACTTCTTTTACACCTTCTTGGTTCTTTTGGTAAAGTCACGTAGAAGGGAAGTAATAAAATAATAAAAATAAAACATAATAAAATAATTCTCACGACGATTCGGCCACAACGCAAGCAGCCGTCCTCAGGTGAAGACCAGGTCTGTCGGGGAGATAGCGTCTGAATGATTTTTTTATTATTTTATTACTTCCCTTCTTTTGCACCGTACGTAGCCAACCGTGCAAATCGTAGGTGCGGGGGTGTATTTGCACATAGTGATGCAGCATGGGTTACCGTATTTTCCCGCATATAGCCCGCATACGCATATAACTCGCAGACGCATATACCCCGCAAAAATTGCGTTTTGTGTAAAACAAATTTCAGATAGCCCGCACCTCCATATACCCCGCATGCATTCATATCTTTAACGTCGTTACCGCAGCTTAATTCCAACATATTAATACAAAGTTTACATTTGTAAAACATTCCACTATCAATTGTTAATATTAAAATCATAACGTGCACAAAGAAAACAAACTAACCGGAAACGAGTGAACTTAAAACAGTAAATAAATAACAAAAGTAAATATCCAATAAATAAGTAACACATAACTGGTAGATAAGTACAGTTTTAGCACTGGTAGATTGCGCACTGCGCAGACAATAGCGGCACTACGGTAACGCCGTTGCCTCGCCCCCAACCCCCCCCCACCTTTCCCTCTCCCCAGCTCTCCCGTCACTACCACAGACCTTGCTCTGCCCCCACCCCCCAACTCCCCCACCTCTCTCTCCCCCCAGCTCTCCCGTTGCCAGTAAACAAAATGCGCCTACTTCAAACATTGTCGTCTTATTGTACAAACAATTCGAATAATTTAAAACGTGATAACATGTGCAATATTAGTGTGAGTGGTTTATTCAGCAGTGCTTTAGTCAAAGGTAAGTGTTGCATAGTGGATAGTCTACCATGAAAACATTTAACGAGTTATGACATGTCACACATGTAAAATATTTTTGGGATAGCCCGCACCTCCATATACCCCGCAGGGTCTTGTTTTATTTGTATAAAGTGGTATACCCCGCGGGTTATATGTGCGAAAATACGGTAATTTTGGTGGGTAGGTCAAACCCAAATTTTGCAAAGAAGTTAATTATGAAAGAGTAGCCCATGTATGTTGGCGTCATGGTCCACATTTTGGAGATTTGATAAATCACTAACAATTTATAGCCGCCTATTAACCACGCCCCTTACAGGCAGACTAACACCCACCTGCAGGCCGGTGCTGCATTTACCTTGTGCTACAGAGGGACAGCTGCCACTGGGGGGTCCCCTTGGCTAGACTGTTGAGATGAGATATGAAGCAACGCGCATTGGGTTGCTGAGACATTGAATCAAGGTACCTGGTACGTGCCGATTAATCCTTATGAAAGATACTTGAATGATATGTTGATTTGGTGTGTGTGTCTGTGGGTCTGTGTCCAGCCTGAATCCCAGCCCCTTGAAGCTGATCGGACACTTCTTTGCGGTGGCGCTGTACGCGATATACATGGCGTTCCACTCGGAGCGCTGGTACACCAAGCCGCGCGCCATCCTTACCAGCGCGGCGGTACTGTTCCGCGCTTTGGGCGTCATCGTCCCTCTCGTGTGGTCCGAACTGCAGTACTTGCTCTACTGAGAGACACACACAGGGCCTGGGGGCACGGTGGTGTATATAGACTGGCATTTTGAGGACACTGTCGTTAGGGCAGCAATGTGGCGCAGCGATGACACTTGTGCCTCACGACGAGAAGGGCCGGGGTTCGATTTCAGACTCGGGGCACCTTTCTGTGTGGTGTTTGTCCCATTTGATAAACATCCCAATGTTAAAAAAAATACTTAAAATTTTCTCAATTTCTTACCTATGAAAAATGTCCAGGATTGTTCTAAAAAACAAGTATTTTGACTCGGTGAGGGTTTTCTGGGTGAACAACCGCAATAATAAAGTAACATGTGTCAGTTAGGTTGCATGGAATTATGTAAAATATGCACAGTGCTTTCAGCACACAACAGGGCATTTGAAGACTGAATAGTCGATATTTTTCTTAAGTTTTGTGGTTGTAAAAAAGCTGCATAGCAACTGTACCAGTCTCACCTCATTATTGAGAATCCTCACCACATTATGGCCCTGCTGCCATAGCTGCTGAAAATTGTGCCTAGGATTGTTAAAATAAACGGTCGTCGATGAGCTGTGAATCCGCCAAAGAGTATTTGCACAGATTCAAAACTTCAGCACTTATTAGTTTGGTACATTGTGCGGTTTCTTTACATGATGACAACTCTCCCAAGCGGCCAGTTATATTAGATTTTGAAAGTCTACCCAAGCGAAATGAAACGTGCGTACATACCTGAACCCTATTGTCGATCCGCCACTTGGGGAGGACTACGTCATGGCGTGTGGGTTCGAGGTCATTATTTACACGTCCTGTACGGAGTCGGTGCAGGTTAGTGTATAGACACTCATTAATTGGCTGAGAACATCTTAAAATAAAAACCCAAAGCAATGCCCTCCTGAAAAAGAGTCCTAAGACTCCGTGTGGCTTCCTGGATAAATAAGTAAATTGGTGAAGGTAGCCTGTGACCGCCTGGCGTGCCTGGTGGTCTCTCATCCAAGCACTATGCAGGCAATAACCTGCGTAGTTCCGAGATCCATAGTTAACATTGGCATGTAACATCAAAGGGTGAACTGCCTCGTATCTTGCAAGTTCATTGATAAAACCGTCATGAGAGTACATTTGAGGAAAGTACTGTACATATAAATTGTATGTATTGTACTTAGTATTTAAAAGGCCTGCATGGGTTCCCGCAAACAGCACTCACCCCAAGTTGTTCTGCATCTGTGTACCAGCCTTTTTGCGTCTTTCTTTATCTCCCTTTGTCTTTGCATCTCCCACTCACCGTTTCTTGCAAGCTGCAGCTCGGAGAGAGAAAGAGATGCGTTTTGTAGTGATTCAAATGTGTAGCCTGCAATTAAGCCTGCAACGTAAGCTATACAGGACATCCTTATTTTTCAAATTTGAATTGTTTTAAAGAAGTTTTCACAAACGGTTAACTGGAGCCAAACCTTTATAGTCCATGTTTAACCAATTGGGCTGTAACCGATTGAAAAGCTTTTTGGTGCACCGCATTGCTCCCAAGAACCAACCAGTTCGGCTCCCTGTTTGTGAGCATCATGGCTGTTACAATTTGATCCTGCTGGCCAATGTGAGGTGAAGATGGGGAGCATAGACATTGGAGTGTACTACATTTCAGCGTATTTTACCACACTGTCCCTCTGCTGCCCTCACCGAGAGCCGCGTGGTTTGGAGTGTCCTCGTTCTGCTTGTACACAACATCTGGTTTGGTTAACTTGAGTGGGTAACATCTTGTAAAAGCTGGGCTCCTATGAGCATAAGCTAATTGAAATGAATGCTGCTATTCACTATTAAACTGTTTTAATAGCCTGCTTGTAACAAAAAACATCTGCAGGCCATATACATTGTCTAATCCAAGAGTCTGCTGTGGGTAATTCACTTCAATCACAACTCGTGAAGTGGTATTCTACCAACTGGAGGAACTGTACAGGGTGGTCCAGATGTCTTGTGACCACCAATTAATTGACCCCTAACATTGTTTTCCTTTGCATATTCATTTCTATACTCTTTGGTTCTTTCGGTAAAGTCACGTAGGTAGAAAAATAAAATAAAACAAAAAATAATATATCACGACGTTTCGATCGCAACACAAGCGGTCGTCCTCAGGCGGAAAAAATCATCCAGCAGTAGAACTGCTGTTTTAAGTAAACCTTGAAAAATATTACGTTTTAGATAATTAAATGGGGGTCACAAAACATCTGGACCACCATATCCATTGAGATTTAATGTGTCCAGAATATTGTCATGTATCAGCGATGATCCATCCACTGCTGGCTGAAGGACTGGCCAAGCCCCCATCAGTGTATATAAATTGGTAAAAGAAAAAAAAACTGAGTTCATGGCACCAACAATCCGAATGTGGCACTCTGTGGATTGTCCCACGGATGTGTACGTAGTGTATCATAAATATTTCTATAATTTTGAGGAGCAAACTGGTTCCACACTGTAATTATGCCTCATGACTTTTTCAATGACTCATGGTCATGAAAGAGTTGCTGTGGTTCTAAAGTGCTCTCGAGTAACGGGCCAAACGCTCGGACATTCGTGGCACAGGAGAACACTTGAGCAGCGGTAAACTCACATTTACAGAGGCATTAAAATGTCTGCTTTGAGCAAAGCTGTCGTTGTGAAGACTGCGCTTGTGTCAGGTGGACACACGGACCGAATTGCAGCCACAAGAGCTCAAATTAGTGAGGTCCTGTGAGCATGTTTGGGTGGATTGTACATATCTATATACGTTGTGCATTGTCATTTAAATAAAACGTATCTTCATTTGCTTTCTTGAAGTTTCGTTTTTTCGCGTACTGTTTTTCCCATTTACCAATGTAACTTATGGCGGTACCCCGGGATACCATCGTCCCCCGGCTCTCGCATAATATCCGTGATGCAGGCATTTTTAGTCTGTCGATGGTCGGCGATGCGGCAATCGACTCATCTTGACGAGCTGTACACGATGCACTCTTCAAAGTTGATAACGATTTTTTATGCTAATGTTTGGCGTTTCGACATTGCGGAGTAGCACTGATTTCGGATTGATTGGTACCCCAGTCGCGGAGTTAAGTACACCCATGGAAAAAATAGTGTCCCAGAAATAAAATATTTCATTGCCTCGGCCATTTTGTATTATTTGGTACCCCGGGGTATCGCCATAAGGATCAATTCTATTCCCGGAAGGCCCTTGGTGTTGTGGCACGTCACGAGACAGAGAACCCAATCGGAAATCTCTCAGATTCGTATGACCACGTGTGTCCAAGAATCGCCAAGCGGGAGATTCGATGCAGCACCTGAAAAAGCCTTGCAAAGGAGCCGCATTATCTCTGTGCAGCAGAGGGCGTGCCCGATCCTACGCTGAGGTTGCTGCTGTGTCGAAGGACGCATCGGTGGTGCTTTTGGATAGGTTTTTGCAGTTGCTGCATATTGATGCTTAAGCTCAAAGCTAAAATTGAGGCACATTCATTGAAAAAAATGTAATACGATTATTGTGTGCAGTGACTGACTCGTTACACTTGATGAGAAGCTGGCTGATTCACGGGTGGTTGGGAACCCAGGTACTCACGAGTGCTGGTTCATTACTCTGACCTCCGAGCCACCTCGTGCTATGATTTTTATGGTTATTTTGTAATACTTCATACAGTATTTAAATCGACTTCTTTCTATAATTTCTTATTGAAACTTTTTTAATACATATGTATTTATACATTAAGTTATTGCCCCATGAGGAAATCACCTGGAATTATAACAATCTCGTGAAGACCCTGCAAACGAAGCAGGGTTCAGCTTGAGTGATTGGATGGGCAACCATCATGTATGACAGGTTGTCATCGGCTGCTTTGAGGCTACGTTGTGGGCAGCAGTGAGTGGGGCAGCACCATCCATTGTGGATTCGAACTTCAATGGCCCCTGCGTACACCTGAGCAGCGTGGTGAGGTACGGTCACATGATCCACACGGCCTGCACAGCGTGCAGAGTCCATCCAGCAGTTGATTTACAAAGGTGGTGTAAATTATCGGTGTAATTCATGACCAATCACGCTCGCCAGGGAAGAACACGTCCAGGGCAAGGGATGTGGTGGTCGTGTGGCCTGGTGTCAAACAGACGTGCATCTGACTGATATGGACAGGTGGAAGAGCGAGACACGAGCGATGCGAGTTTGGGAGCCCACCTTACACTCGCCCGAGTTGCACACATTTCTTCGCTGTTGGTATTGTTCCTGTGAGTCGGTCGGTTTGTGTCGCTAATGCTCCACATGTTCTGGCTGCGGCTTGCTGTGACACGACGATGGGGAAGCAAAGTCTCTAATCGCCGCTCGAGACATTGCGAGATGCAGCCATACGTGACCGAACTTAGGTCATCCAGCCCGTCACGCCACATCAATGCTTTCTTCTGAGCGGGTGCCCGGTCATCGAACCCGGGGGCTCCGCGCTAGCGGAACGCTTCATTTCCCCCGATGAACGGAATGTCGCCCCACTCTACCCACCGCGCGGTGGTGGGTGGCGGCGATGATATCGATGCGTGTCTGTTCGCTCGGGAGGAGCCACCAAATTCAAATCTCCCCGCCGGGCTCCTCCCTATCTGTCTCTCCTTCCCTGTGTCTGAGAGGAGGGCCCATGGCTGCACTCCCTGTGAGAGTGCCACACGAATACCCACCGCCCCGCACAACCCGACACAGCATCACCCCAGCACACGCACCCCACGCACTCAGACTCCCTGGGGGCACGCGGTTATCATCCTAGTCTCCAAATCACAGCCATCTCCTCTCACAGTCTTCTCCCAAGTCACCGGCATCTTCTCTTACACTCATCTCTCACAGACACCACCCCAGTTGCAGGCATCTCTCTCTCCGCATCTCACCGATCACTTCTGACTCGTATACCATCGTAACGTTTTTCTCCATCGTGGCCGCCAGGGCTGAGGCAGCCGAGGAGGCAGGAGGCGGCAATCGCGGGACTCATCACAGCCTCTCGACGCGAAGAGAGCGGTGACGGTGCGAATCCAGAGGAGCCGACTTCTCGTCACTGAAGCGAGTCCCAAGATTGGAGGAGAGACGAAGAGGACACGAGGAGCGGAGGAGGAGAAGAGAGAGGAGAGGGGTCTGCATGGACGTGCTGCTGCTAACTCTCCTGCTGCCCTTCACGCTGCCCGGCCGCGGTGAGCGAGCTGCCCTTGCCACGCGATTGATTGACATATGACCGTCAATAATTAGGTAACTTCAATCTCACCATTGTGGAGGCAAACACAGACAAATATAACAAACTGTCTCTATCAAGGGCCGGCCAGGTGGCTTGATCAGCAGTAGAGCGAGCGGCTCACAGTCGGAAGGTTGCGAGTTAAAATCCTGGTTGGGGGTTGACTCAACCTATCATCTCTGTGCAGGTAGATAAAATAGGTACTACTTTGTGGGGAAGCCAACATTGCTTGTTCCATGAATATATCATGGAATTTCCACATTTACCTTGAATGTGGAATGTCCACCACTGGCTCAGGGCGGGCTGTAAACAGGAAATGAGCACCACAGCTTCACATACTAATTTGAGCAGGCACAGCACTGTGACTGAATATCAAGTAAGCCTGTGATAGTTTGTCTATAGCCTGCAGGGCACGACTGTGGAAAACAAGCACGTCGCCTGCAGTCTCTCAGCGATTTGTTGCTGCCAGCACTCAGCACGCATCTCTCTATCGGCGCGTGTGTCATGCACTGCCGGGAGCGGTATGGGGTTAGCGCATGCACTGCGCACCCGGCTATCCGGGTTCAACTCTCGCTCACGACCAATTACAGAGGCAAATATTGGTCCTAAACTTCCCCTAGGTAGACCCAGCATGAAATGAGTATCTTGTGCGATGTGTAAACATTGCCACTCAGGAGACAAAAGTGACTGGGCATGGTGCTAGCCACATCAACCCCCTCGTGTGCCATGCTGGCCTCAATATGTGCTGGTGAACAGCACTTGACCCTTGCAGTCTATTAAGGCTATATGGGGGATCTTTGTCTTTGTCACGCACACAGGGGTGCCTGTGGTGGCCCAGGCAGGTGTAACGGTGCCACAGGGATGGGGAGACGAGGGGGCCATACCCGGCGGCGCGGTGGCGGCGGCGTCGTGGCGGTGGCGATGCCGGCGCTGCGCATGCCACAACCTCGCAGACCGGGAGTGCATCTACTTCTGCCACCTGGACATCGTGTGGGTGCACGCACCCCGCCGGTGAGCACCGCCGCACGGACTACGTGATGTGTTCCACCATGCGTTTGACAGTCACACGGTGAGACAACGGGGCTTGGAGAGCGGCTCTGCCGAGGAGGGCACTGCGAATGCTTTGGTCGGTTTGGCTGACCTACTCCTTGGTGAGGCCCTCATTCAGCGGTGGATTAACAAAAGGGTGGCAACAGCAGAACATGTGCATATTTCTCAGAAATTGGATAGGCACAGCCGACACGATGGCCGTTTGTAAGATCACTGGTGCTACTCCCGATCTGTTACCATCACTGTCTGACTTTTAAATGTCGTTTGTTGGAAATTTATGTTATTAAATATTGGTTATGTTTGTGCACCACTTTCTGTAACGGGGTTTAGTTTTGGTCTGATTTATGTTTGCTTTGTTATTGCACTTTCTTTTTGATTGATTTTGTCAATTTGGTGACCCAGGTCATCCTTGCAAATGAGCCTCTTGAGTTCTCACCTGGTTCAACAAAATACACTTGAAACTTGAACCACGCACTCTGAAGAGTGAGCAAACCTCTCCTCTCTTGCAGACGATTGGTGCCGTACGGGGTCACGGGGTCGCGGGTTCGCGGACGGCGAGAGGCTGCCACGGGGTCGCAGAGCCCAAGCCGCTGCCTGTGCCTCTTCCGCAAGGACAGGGCCTGCACCTCCTACTGCAAAATCCCAGCCCCACGGCCACCCCGGGCACCACACCGCCTTGAGGTAACTGCCACAGCCCGGGGCTGCAGGGGTGGGGGACCCACCATCAAGCCACCACGCAACACAACCATCACTCTAATTATTTCCCAAAATACCCATAGAGGGGAATTTTGTGAAGAGAGGTTGTAATTGGATTCACACCTGTCTGAGTTTTACATGAACGGTTCAGGAATTGGCGTTTTTCGGGTGGCATAAATTATTTTTTACCGACATCTGGTGGTGGTATCACTTTGAACTTTAACACGGTAGATTGCAGTGTTGATCTTAACCTAGGCTAACTGAGAAATCTGTCTGGGTTTGGTTGAGTGGGAAAGGTGGCAGCCGTTGGCTGTTAGTTCTGGCTCGGACAGAAATATTCACCACCTTGTGCATAGAGGCCCAACCACCAAATCGTCACTCTGTTTGCACCAGGGGTGGGCATCTATGGTTCAAGGACTGCAGGAGACCAGTAACTTCATTTCAAACGACTTATCACTGCGAACATCTTAGCTGCACTAATCGAGTACTAGAGGGGAATATTTTCAGTATTTTCATCAACGTGTTTTTAATTTAGTCTACTCAGACACTTCTGTCGCTGATAGCGCCTCTGGTAGTGACAAAAGTGATTTGTCGTTCCCCAGCAAAGAAAGTTTTATTGGGCCTTCAATAAGAAAAAAAATTCCAACCCCGGTCTTCAGGCAGCAGGGTGTTTGGAAAGTATCATAATATAGGGTTTGTGAGCAAATCACTCGAAATATTCCCGATCTGGTCATATTTCTGAAGACTAAACAGGGTTGAGCATGGATAGTGATTGGATGGACGTGGACCCATGCGCAGGGCAGGTGACTGTGGAGCCTGTGGGACGACGTGCTGGGCAGTAGAGGGCGGTGTGGCAAAACCCCTCACATTGCCTCACACGCTTGCTAGGTTTTTGGCTTTGAGAGTGCGGGTTTCTATTCTTTAGCGTTTTTAGGGGTCCCCCAAACAACCCCCGCTAAGTGCAGGACAGGGCAAAAATGCGCCTACGTTATTTCAGGACCTGCTCTATGCCCCCGCATGTGCCATGCGATAGAGCGGTACGCTACACCGAGACCTACAGGGTAACTGGCTTCAGAGAAAGGGATGAGTGATGTCTAATTGGGCAGTGAGGTTTCAATTTGTTTCCGATTTTTTAAAATGTGTCTTTGGATGTCCCTCTGGTAATTTTAATGTACGATTTTATTGAGGGACTGTGTGTTGTCTTGGTGTGGTCTGGGACTGTTTTTGTTTTTGCTGTTGAGAAATCGGCACGAATTTATTACTTTTGCAATTTGTAGTGAAATGCTTTATTTTTCATTCATTTTAGTGACTTGCTTACCTTTACTATAATTTGCACTCCTATCAGTTTGTGTACAGTTTGTTGTTGTAACTTTCTGACCCGCCCCTACTGGACACCTGTGAAAAAGAGCTACATAGCTCATCGGATTCCTCCAGGATAGTGATTGTGATTCTGCGTCGTTATCTTGAGGACACGCTGTATAAGCTACCAGTTCCACGACGGTGACTGGCAGTATCACCCCTTCCCCGGTTCCCAGGTCTCGAGCTGAGCCACGCGGATCGGGGTAGCACCATGAGGAGACCGCGAGCCGGCATGGGGGGGGCGCCATGCCCCACCACCGACCCAGCCTCCATGCAGCTGAATTGACCATTGGGGGTCATTTGACCGTAGTTTGCCGTGCCTGCTAGTGTGGGTTTTGGCGAAGGGGGTGTTGGGGCTCAGGATAATTCCAGATTTAATTCGTCACCACTGATGTTAGCTGTGGCCAGAACTTCAACTTGGGTCGCCGGGGTGATGGCGTGGTGCGCGCACCCTCTCGGTATCTAAACCGCTACGTCCGGCCACAATCCTGATCAGCTCGAGTCGCTGCACAGAGTTCCCGCGCTGCCGGTGGGACTCCTGCGGTGGTTCACAGGGTGGTGGCCCAGCAGGTGAATGAGATCAGAGCTCAACGCAGCTCCCCGTGCTCTAGGCTCATGCAATGCCCATCGCCGAACGCATAAACATTCCACATTTAACGCTTCACCCGCACACACTCAACAACGGTTGTAGTCTAGCTGGTGAACGTTTAGCCTCTACATGAGCAGAGCTGTTTACCCCGCCTATGATTCAGACTCTGCGTGTTACTTGCTGAAGACGTGTGAACCATTGTGTTGAATCTGTATGCAACCGACAGCTGTGAGACCCGAGTTACATTACTGGAAAGTCTCAATGTCTAATGTAATACAAAAGACGTTTGAATATTCGCGGGGGTTACGATATTCAAAACTTAATGCTTACCTAAATAATAGGGTTAGGTACACAGCAACCAAAAATTAAAATAAGTACTATACTGTATGGCAAAAATTGAAAGAAACGTGCAAAAACCCTATACAAAAAAACATTATTAGACAATAAATAGTATAAATACTGAATAAATACTATACTTACCAATGATAATGATGATCTAAAGCTGGTGTGTTTATTTGTCAGCGAGTGGGGAGCGGTAGTGCTACGGTTCGCACGCTACGAACTCGGCGACCCAAGTTCGATTCCCACTCACGCCCAGCACCAGTCTCCCCTAGGTCGACTCAGTCTTAAATGAGTACCTAGGCGACATTTGGTGTTGCCCAGCCGGCCTTCAAAGGTGCTTACTAACAGCACTTGCCAAAAACGTATGTTAAGGCTATATGGGTGATCTTTGTCTTTGTCCGCGAGATTTTTGCACGGCAAAGGGGGCGAGGTTCGACTGCCTCGGGTCCCTCGCCCACTCCGCACCGCGCGGTACCAGCCAATGGTGCAGTACTGCCAGGTACAGTATACCTGCGAAAGGCCAAAGCTAACCCCCGCGATAGCTAGATTGGTATAAAAAAATGTTGCCCATGATAGGTCGAAACAGAGAACGACAAATCCGCGATATTCAAGGGTCTCTTGTATTTATTTGACTTTCATTGTAATGATAATTGCTCGCCAAAAACGTGTGTTGTGTTCCTGTTTCTGCATTTGATACGGTAAACATAACGGCCGTTCCAAATCGTACACAACATTCTGGGTTAGTTGATATTATTCAGGTAGAAATAAATTGTTTTTCTTTATTTAGGTTCTCAACGCAATGGTTTAGTTTGAAGCAAAGCTTCGTGAGGTGTCTCGAGTCGCGGGAGCATTTGGACGGCAGCTGCACGAGTTGAAAATAATGTGTCCTGACGTCTCGGTGTGTCCCAGCTCTCGCCGGGTTGCACGCTCGCTCACGTCGGACCTAGCAGGGCTCGTAGCCACCTGCGTCATGATCTCTGCGTCTCCCCACTTGTTTTTGGGAGGAGAGGCAGGCACGTGACTGTGTTGTAGATACGATGCCCCTATCGAGGTGAGCAGGTGCACTACTTGTTGGGAGCTGTGCGTGTGAGCGTGTGAACACGACTCGCGCCACAACGTGCCGGGGGGCGTGGATGAGTTTGGCACGCGCGTGCTCTGGTGGGGCACGCACGCACACGCGTGTTGTTGTTGACACGAGTACACATGTATGTGTTTATTTGAGGAGCACACACATGCCCACATCGTCTCTATGGATGCAGGTGCGTTCATCAACACCGTCTCGCTTCTCAGGACCACGTGGAAAATAGAGATGCGTTCTTTGACAGCACTTTCATGGATATATCCATTAATCCATTGGTTCTTAACCTGGGGTGCACCCACCCCCTGGGGATGCCAGATGCCCTTTCTGGGGTTGCGAGACATGGGAAGATATTTTTTTAAGGTAAATCATTGAAAACAAATTAAGCACGGGCATGTAAGTACAACTACTGTGTTTCATCAAACCCCCATGTATTTATCAAAACATTATTTTAGGATTGAGAACCAAAGGGGTGCAGGCTGCAATAAAGGTTAAGAGCCACTGCATTCACCGGTAGTATAAGATTATGGCAGAAATCGATTTAACTGGGATGTTGAAGCCTGGGCTGTGTCTATCAAACAGGGAAGGGTGCTACGTTACGACTTGCTCACTCACACCGCCAGACGGGACGACGGAAGGTGATTGAGACTTACTCCGGAGTAGAAGCCAAGGGACCGAGAGGACGTGCATCGCGAAGATGGAAGCGATGACATCAAGTCGCGCGCACCTGCAACACGGATCCGTTGCATCGCAAGTCCTTGAGATATGCGATGGCTCTCGGGAGACCTTATCTAGCAGTGGATGGATCTCAGCTGGTGATGATAGTGATGGTCAACCCTCTGCAATAGTCGTGTGATATCAAGCAAATGGCAACATATTTAAGCAATTAAAATTCTGCAAACGCTCATCATTCTTGTTTCAGTGGTCTTGCATGGTCTGGTGTTGGGTATCTTTATTCGGTGACAGCCAGACTGGCAAAACACGGTGGGAATTTGAGCCGAGCGGAATGTGAAACTGGTGTTCGTAGGTGCAGTCCTGGCCGATCTGGAGAACCCATATTGTGATCCCGACTGGATACCGCGCCCTGATCGCCCCAAGCCGTGAGGCAGCGCTGGTTGAGGAGTTGTCACTCGCGATGGTTCACGCGAAGGCCCTCCCGGGTGCTGATGCCACGTTGCTTCACATGAGCAGCGCGCTACACGCATGTAAGGCGGCTATCCTGCTGCTGCTGCTGGGTTGGCAGTGGTGCACAAGCAACGAACATCTCAATGAGTTCCCTGTTCATAACATTGTGCGGCCTTGCAAGAGAAAACAAATATATGAGGCGACGTTTAGACCCTTCTTCGTGGCACATGTTTTGCTTTAATGAATGTGTTGAGTCGTCTTGTTATTTATCTACAAGGGTGATTAAAAAAATCATCGGATAACCGATAATTATGTTTAGACGATTACCGGTTATTGCCCCTGAAGAGTGGGTGTGGGGAGGGGGTGCTGGGGGTCGACGTTTCGCTGCCACTCACAGCAGCAGCAGCAGCAGACACCTCTCTCTGGGCACGCCGTGCAGTAATAACGATAAGTTGCAGCCCTACTCGTTAACCTCGCTATGGGACTTTTTTGGCAGTATAAAAAAATAATGAAAAATAACATAACTGCTCGACCCAAGCTATAAATGCTCTGATACGTGCATTGTCTTTGTAGTTTTCGCTTTTTGGCGTTATCTAGTCTAACACTGGTGAGACAATGCCATAAAGAAGGCTGTCTCTGGTTTTGGCCTGTCAGTTTCAAAGACTGCACATATTAAAAGAGCATGTTCGTTTGCATGTTCATCACAAGTACGTGTGGTTAATGCACACTTGATTCCTTGCAAAAGGTATATGATTGGTGTTTAACATCTTAACGCCTGCTTTATCACCTTGCCCTGTTAAATACCTCGCCTGATTATGAATACCTCGCCTGATATACAGGAGGTTGTGAGTTCTATCCCGACCCTGACGTTTGGTCTCTCCATGATCGCGTATATTTTTTTTCCTGGTCCTTTTGGGTTTTCCACATTCAGAAACAGCACGCGTTTTGAGTATTTGGCTGCTATACATTTCCATATTAATAGCCACTTCGTTGAGCTATCATTTGTGGCCATGTCGTTTCTGAAAAAAGAGCTATGTAGATCAGTGAGCCTTACCTGGTAAAATAAAATATTGTTTAGTTATTGAGTCTTGTTTCTCACGCCCCTGCTATTGGCTGACCGTTCCATGTCGATGAAATGTCTTTGGAGGCGTGAGTGCCTGGGCGGCGGTGGCTACGCTGCTGCACGTGGCCTGTGGTCGAGCACTGTGGAGGCAGCAGCAAGGGTGAGTGGATCACCGCACAGATGTCGTGAAACTCCCTTCCCGTGGGCGTCGAGGAGGTGCAATACCCCGGCTCGTCATGTATACAACAAGTGCACTAATCGCCATCTGTTTGCATCTGTATGAGTGTTGGCCTCTTGCACGAATGATTTTTTTTCGGGTGCTCCGGTTTCCTTCCACATAGCAACACCAATGAATTGGCAGATAACACCTTAATATGGAGAGCACGCAGAGCTTGGGCAATTGTTGGCGTCAGCTGGTTGCCTTCCCGCCTTTCTGTGGTTCCTTGTGCCTCCGAGTCCTTCTCTGTCTTCGACAATGAGCAAATACCGTGCGGCAACACGTTACAAGTCAACATTATTACTATCATTAGTACCCAGACTTTACCCCCCCCCCCCCCCGCCACAGGCGGGTTTCCAATAGGCTCACTGTGGCACACCCATTTCCACTGCTGGCTGGGCAGAGGCGGAGACGGCTTAAGAAACTTGCACTATTGCTTCAACTACCGCGTCGGGAGATCGAGCCGGCGAAGCTGGATTGCAAGGCCCTGGACCCACGACACTGCGGCAACATTCCCCTTGCCTGCGGTAGAGAGGCTGGAGGCTTGTGTGGTCTTCAGTGATAGACATCTCGTGATAATGGAACCGTACACAGCACTCCGAATGGCGCGAGACTGTGTGTGCCAAGTTAAAATGTTAGCGGTATGAGTCAGGATGTACAAAGACAGCCAGTGTTGGATGAGGGCCACCCTACTGCGTCGTGCGGGCCCTGGGGGCTATTCGACCATACTTCACCATACTGCACGGCTCCGCAGCAGCCTATGGCAGCCTGGCACGAACGGGGTCACTCATCAGGATGCGTCACGATACGAGCACGCGTGTCACTCTTTGAATTGCAAATGCCCTTTACAGAGCCATCTCTATCATGAATCTCTTTGAATAATTTCCCAATAATCGTTGGAAAAAATTTGTGGCCCAAATTCATGGTAGGTCCGGCAGTGACCGTCCTACGGGATAGACTTGCCAATGCCATATCAATGTGGAATGCTCCACCACCGTCTCAATGCTATAGTAAGCAGGCAGGTGAAGACCACCATCACCGCCACGTTGAACATTCACAAGGATAATTAACTTACTACAGTCAAGCCCGGACTGGCCGTAGAGAAAATGGCCGGTGGGCCGGACCATTCCGAGGGCCGGTGGGCCGGTCTGTATGGGGAAATTGCAAATGTGATCAGAATAAAAAATAATTTAAATAGTTTATTACCTCTCATGTGTATGCGTCGATGATTATTTACGATTAAGTCCCCACATTCGGGAGCCCCAAATATTCTTCCTCATCGGCCACATTCCTGTTTTTGGTCCCAGCTCCAAATCGTCCAAAGAGGTCGCACGGCAATAATCACTCAATGACTGTCCGTCACATTGCAACGTCGAGCTGTTTACTCCATAGCCCGAATTTGAGTCGATGCGTTTACAAATGTCTGGTGCTGATTTGTAGTCCCAGTCCGTGACTGTCGACTTCAGAGCTGGTCCCCCACATGTGTCCCTGGAAAGAAGAGAAATGCTGCGATCATGAAAGAAAGGAGGGGGAAGTGGGGGGGCTTAGCGGTGAAATCACGCGTCCCACGGACACGTCAACACAGCAAAAACACAAATCACCCGTATAGCCTCAACAGGTTGTAGGGGCAAGTGCTGTTTGTAGCGAGTAGCAAGCATCTATGAAGGCCGGCGCTGTGGAATACAAGGGGGTGGGTTTGCCAGTACCCCGCCTGTACCCCACGTTACACGGCGTATAGCATTTCACAGACTGAGGGTGCAAGTGCTACGAAAGCCAGCACGGCATACAAAGAGGTGGGTTACGCCAACACCACGTCCGGCCACCTTTGTAACGCTCGCGGCGATGTTTGCACACCGAACCAGGTACTCATTTCGAGGCTGAGGCGACCTAGGGGAGGCCCAGGACAGGTTCAGATGATCGTCACAGGTCGGCGTATTCGTAGCGTAGTGCACTAACCACGACGCTTTCGCTCATCACTACATTTTCAGGGTGATCCAGATGTCTTGTGATCCCCATTTAATTCTCTAAAACTTAATCATTTTAAAGTAAGGTTTATTTTAAATTTAAATATAAATGTCAGGGCTCAATTAATTGGTGGTCACAGGATATCTGGATCACCCTATGATGTGACACTACAGCACACATTGAACCAGAGCCTAAATAAACTCAAATATACACCAACTGTGATTATTGTTTTAAATGCAAGCCGCCCTGTCCATCATTGTGACTGCTACACCCAAACACTGGCTGCATTCCACTATCCCCAAAGAGGAGTCCACTGTTAATGAGTGATATATTAGGTGATTCCCACCAACTTGATGCGGCTTAATGACAGCAAGATTGTGATGCGAATCTACCGAATGAATTAATGCGAGAATGCTCCTTCATTCGCGATGCACGCATTGAGGGTTGACACACATGCACATCTGGCAAATACGCGCATCTGTGTCCCACTCACGATTCCCGCTGCGTGGATTATCTGCTTGAATCACCTGGATAATTGGAATCACATGCTTTCATCATTGCCTCTGACTTCCTTTAGTTGTTATCTTGTTGACATTATCAACGTATTCATACAAAAAAATTAAACATTTTTACATTTGATATCACGTACACTTTGAGTTTTTTTCGGGGTAAATGTATGGCAATCGTAACTGGGTTTGGTAGACGTTTCATATTGTGTCTTTGGAATTCAGGTCTCCCGTGAAAGCGAGACTCGGATTCGCAATGAGCTCTCACCTGCCCATAACGTGTATGTGTTCTTGAACACAAATACCGAATGGCGAAATGTCCATAAACTACGAGGCCACCTCCCATAGGCTCAAGTCCCGTGACTCGGTATATTTCTCTCACCACGGATCAGCGTTCATCCTCAGATGTGCCATGGTCCTTTTGAAGCAAAGACTACAGGTAATAGAAGAGGCTTCCCTCACTGACGGTTTGTGTTTCTCGAAAGGCGTTCAGTGCGTCCAGCTGCACCCCACCAACACCGGAGACCTCGCGTCACAGTGAGCGAGCGTGGCGAACCCGCCAGCGAGAAGGAGGAGGAGGGCGAACGAGGTGTGGTGTGCCGCCACATTTAGCACAATTAGGGTTGAAAGGAATTGGTGACATCGACGTGACCTCTTCGAGGGCACGTTTCGCAGGAATGCTTTTGGCTTATTGGCGCACGCGATGGACAGAGATTTGGCTGGTGACGGACCCCGAGCGTAAATGAGACGGAGGCGCAGAGAGAACAGTTGGAAACTTCGCACGGGTCACGCACAGCAGGTGCCATCACGCATTCTCACGATCGTTAACTCTCGTGGCCAATCCTGGCGGCAGACTCGTCTCCACAAGAACCAAATTAAATAAACAGACAACAACCCTCTTTCACATTCCTGTCCCTCAACATTAGAATGTTTGTGTACACGTCCCATCAGCCACACGGCCCTGTAGGAGTGCTTCATTTCAACAGTATTGATTCAACACAATACATATCTTGGCTGGTTTCAACATTCAATGTCTCGTCAGCAGAGTCAGGCTTGGTCGAAATGATACTGGTGAACTGCCAGATGTTGAAAGGTAAGGACCCTCTCTGTCAGACATGCGTCCCAATTCAAAGCAAAATGTTACAACACATACTCTAAATTATCTTCAGCATAGTTGTGGAGAATGCTGTTTATATGCTGAACCAAGCTGTAGCAAGCAGAGGCAAGTGCATAGAAAGGTGAAGAATGGTGAATACCACTTCACAAACACTAGACATTGAAATTGTACGTAATTCACCTTTTTTAGTTGTTTTGTTGTGTTTCAAAAGAGAGGTGTGGGGGATCAAATTCGCGAATCCTCTCCGTGGGTTTATCAGCAAATGTTCTCTAATTATTCACACAAATCTCGGATAATAGGAAGAAGTTGCTGCATAGCTCCATTTAACGGCAAAGCAATCGCACATCATTGGAAGTCATCAGGCCGCCGATTTAATTATTGTCGATAACAAGCAAACTTTGGGCGCCGGATAAGGGGCGTTGCCCTTCATATCCACTCTGGCGCCATCTAATAACATCAAAAGGGGGATAATGGCATGATGTTTGTTGATATGTGTGATTCTTTTTTATGTTCGAGGATTTCTTAAATAAGTAATTTAATGAAAACTATTTATTGGACATGTAAATAATTGAGGATATATTAAATAGCAATGCTAAATGTTGTCGTAAATCGACCTCCTGGTAGTTATGCAGGAGGTCGTGGGTTCGATCCCGACCCTGACGCCTGTATATTTGCAGTTTGCATGTTTCTCTCCCTGTGGCCGCATGGATTGTTCTCCGGGTCCTTCGGGTTTTCCCTCCACAATTAGAAACGTGCGTTTAGAGTTTTAAATCTCCACGTGATCAAGCCACTTAGTTGAGCTTCCATGTGTGGCGAGGTCGCTTCTGAAAAAGAGCGACATCGCTCAGTGGGCCTTGCCTGGTAAAATAAAAAAAATAGTTTAATAGTTGAGGATATAAATTATAAAACATAACAACACATATGCCATGAACTAAAGCACTCATAGAGGAATTGCATTCATGTCAAAGATGGCATGAGTTGAGGTTACGCCGATGTGAAGACCAAATATCGTGACATTTTAATAGCATCTGTTTGGATGTTTTTGAGTCGGCTGCATTCACAGAATAACAAATATTTACACATTCCGGAGTAGCCATGACGACCGGCCAAGCGGTAACTATTTGGCAGTCTTGTGGAATCTTCTGTCATGGGTTATTGAGAAGCATTCATTATTTGCAAAGGAGGAATTCAGATTAACATCACCCATGTACAAACCCGTATGTGTAAGTGCAAAATCTGATAGCGGTAAACCAACACACACCGGCGAGGTGAAGTATGGTGAAGCAGCCTCTACCATGACTGACATTGTGGGCAGTCCTTCATCTAGCAGTGGGTAAACAAAGGTCTGAACGGACATTTTTACGAATAAATACCCACGGCTGACCAACGGGGTGTGTAAAACACAACTATTGTTTTTTTATGTGGGTGAACATATGCATGGTTGAGGCGAATTGCTCACTTATGTTGTTACATTTAAAATGACGCGAATGGTTAATGAGTGGCGTGCGGCGGCAGTAAATGCAGCAGTGCACGCGCCTGCGCCCCCGTGCATGGCAGGGCATGCTGCTCAAATCAGAAGGGCTGCGGGTTCAAATCTCAGTCGGGGGGTTGACTTGCCATGTAATGCCGTTATCAGCTTCAGCCACCATCATCCCACCGCTGGATAAACACCTCACCAGCTGTCGCCATCCCGGTACAGCAATCGGGTGTAGCTCCTGCACACGAGGCCATTCCACGAGCGCGGTGGAGAGGCATCGATCGCCTTCTCTGTGTGGGCTGCCACTCCATCGTGCGTCTCCATCCACCCGCCACCGCCCCGCCTGGCGACGCGCCCCGGCCAGGCTCGCAATCTCTTCTATAAACGCACCTGCTGCTGGCTGCTGCTGGCTGCTGTGCTCGCAGTGGTGCACAGTTAACACAAACCTCGACAAATTCGCACGGAAACGGCCTTAAAGCAAATCAAGGCGATGTTGTGGGCAATGACCCTTTTTCATAGCAGATAACAATCAATGTGTCTCTAGCTTGCACCAACTCCCCCAATCCACGTCTTCCTCCTTTTGTCTCGTAGTCTAATTCCACACACGCATCTCTCCCCGCCTTGTGCTCTTGTTGAATGTTGAATGTTGCAGTTCGTTCAAATGTCGATATCGTGACGACCACTGCAGGAGGTCGCTTGCGGCTGTGCGAATACGAGGCCGACATCCGGAATGTAATTGTCTCATTACCACCACCGGCTCACGGGCCCCGACTGAGGTGATCAACACGCCGTGCTTGTTTGACACTTGCGCGACAGAGACATGTTGCAAGCCAGTAACCCAGTTAAACATGCGACGTTGGGCCAATATTGGTAAAACAATTCAAACCGCGTGCCAACGTTGACCCAACTTTGTAGTTTTACCGGGAAGCTGCATTATCGTGCACTCTCATCGCAGGCCATAATGCCATTGGACCAATGCTGGTAAGTATTGGGGATAAACCTGCTTCATTGCAGGATATTGAATGGCAGAACGATTACAGCAGAAAGGGCCAAGAGGGAGTGGGTGTCCAGCAGTATTGTGCATAAGCACGGACACGCCTCGTGCTGCAGGGTTAGCCTCTGCATGTGTGGCTCATCTTTGTATTAAGAGTTCAGGTTATGTCAAAGAATGAAGCCTATTCTGTACCATCATGTTAATTACAGAGTGCGTTCTGTTAATTTTTTTGTAAGTTTCGATAAAGATTTAATCTTCCATTTGTTTTGTTCTCGTATCAAATTAAGATTTCTATTCCTTTTTCACCAGACACTGAATGTCGAAACCAATCCAGAGTTTTACTTGTGTTGAACCTATGATGCTTGACAATGATGCAATTCCAGAATGCCAGGCAGCTGATGGAATGTATAAATATACTATAATATATGTATTTTACGCGGTAGAGCAGATATATGATTTAGCCATATTATCTGATTATATATATATTTTATAATACATACCATCGCTGGTGGGATGTGTAAAAAAAACTTGATATATATTTATATGTGGAGGGACATATATGTGCAGGAGGCGTAATGTCTGCTGCTGCGTCACTTTGTGAACGAATCACAGCAGCGGCTCCGTGGAGGCGCGCGGTGAGAACGTGGCACAGCGCCGCCTCTTGCTCAGCTCAAGCACCAACGGCCACTTGCGCAACCACTTGGAAGCTCGCCTCAATTTTGACTCCCGTATACAAACGGTAAGAAAAGACTCCGACGATCGCGTACGTTTCAACCCAAATGGGTAACACAATTTAAATTTAAAATATATAGTGCTCCACACTTGGAACAATTGGTAGAGTGCCTACTGTCTCTGTGACACTTCTATTATTATTGTTATTGAACAGCTTCACGTGGAGCTCTCATAACCCAGCCACTCTTTCTGCTTCTCTCAGCTTAACAGGACTTTAACTATTCTTAGGTTTTTTCGGTAAAGTCACGTAGGTAAAACATTAAAATTAATAAAAGTAAAATAAAATAAAAATCACGACATTTCGGACATTTCGGAGGCAACACAAACTTCCTTCTTCAGGTGGAACCGTCACAGCCACGACAGCTGTATCAAGTAAATGAGAGATTGCAGGAGCTACCACTCCGTTAATATAATGGTTGGAGAGGGGGGGGGGGGAAGCGGCAAGTACAGCACACTTTTTATTCATATGGTAAGGTGAGGAGGCGAGCTTTAAATAAGATCTGTTTAGAGTTCGGTGAGGACACTAAACAGATCTTATTTAAAGCTAGCCTCCTCACCTTACCATATGAATAAAACGTGTGCTGTACTTGCCGCTTCCCCTCCCCTCTCCACCCATTATATAAACGGAGTGGTAGCTCCTGCTATCTCTCATTTACTTGATACAGCTGTCGTGGCTGTGACGGTTCCACCTGAAGACGGAAGCTTGTGTTGCCTCCGAAACGTCGTGATTTTTTATTTTATTTTACTTTTATTAATTTTAATGTTTTACCTACGTGATTTTACCGAAAAAACCTAAGAATATGAATCCTTGCAGTCACGAAAGCTTCAAATCTAGGACTTTAACTGCCCTTCCATCCCTTTTTTTTATCAGCCCTTCAATTCACTTTAGTACCTTAATTTCCTTTCAACTCTCTTAACTGCCATTAACTGCCGGCCTTGTGGCTGTCCGCTGATCATACTCCTCGTCACAATCACGAAACTGTAGAGCTGGGGGCTGGGTCCACTCAGTGGTGCTGTTGGATTTCCACGTTCAGCACCACGAGTCGGGAGTCTCATGCCCGCAGTTCACTGTCGTGGGTGTCAAATCCATTTTCCCATATAGCCCCTCGAATCCTCGATACGTGAAGGCAATGTCTTCATGAGGATTTGTGTTTCACTACGCAACAGCACGAATGCTTCTCAACCGTTGGGGTAGAGCAGGCCCCACTCCATCAAGACCACTGCCACGCTACGGCCCCCACCACCGCCCAAGTCTACGGGCACACGAGAGAGCGGACGGGGGGGGGGGCATTGAATGGGGCCCCCGGTGCCGCAGGGCGCGCGCGCTGTGCCGCTCCGCTTGGCCCTGGCGGTGGGCGAGGCTCCGCTCGAGTGCGCGTGCCACCCCAGTGCCTTGGAGGCCATTTTCACCCCCATCCCAATCTCAAGAGTGCGATGTCAATTGGGAAGGGTTTCTTTTTATTTCAGGCAAGGCATTAGAAATGCCACTTGCAGATTGAAATGGAAAACATGCAACTAAATATAACGGTGTTAAAAATAGTTTCACAGTTCGTTTTTTTTTCAAATCAAGACTCATTCAAGTGAATTGACTCTTCATGACGCCACGGAGTTGTTGACAGACCGCAGAGCCGCAGGGACGACGTCACAAAGCCGAGCGGTAGCCAGAACCGGCGCCAATAGTTGCCAAAACTCTGTGGTCGTATATTGGGATGTTTGACCAACTCAGTTAATTCGTGTATGTACATGTATGAAGAGCAAACCCGACTACTAATAGAAAACCCACGAGTGCGAGAAAGTTAACATTCAATCCCTGTACAGAGGGATATTAACCCGCTTGCTGTACTGCCGTACCCTGCAAAGCCAGGAGATGGCTACACACCCGAGCTTGATTTGAAGCTTTCGTGACTGCAGGAATTAATTCTCTTTGGTTCTCGCCCCTTACGGCCTCCCCTCCAACCCCCTCTCGGATCGATGTAATGCCTCGTCACGACGGCATGTTTCTCTCTCACCTGAAGACGATTGCTTGTTGTTACGGTCGAAACGTCGTAATCTATTATTTATTTTCCTATCTACATGACTTTACCAAAATAATCTAAGAGTATGAATTCCTGTAGTCACGAAAGCTTCAAATCAATCTTAACACAGCTGTTTTGTTGCCAGAAAAAAGGGGAAAACATATTCTCATATTTTGGTACTGGCAAAGGAGGACCCATGATGATTACACTTCAACTTCTAATTGTGTGGGTGCATAATCGGGTGTGTCGCCATCTCCTGGCTTGCCAGGGTACGGCAGTACAGCAAGCGGGTTAATATCCCTCTGTACTGTACAGGGATTGAATGTTAACTTTCTCGCACGCGTGGGTTTTCTATTAGTAGTCGGGTTTGCTCTTCATACACGTACATACACGAATGAATTGAGTTGGTCAAAGGCTCAAAATAAAACTGTCCTCTGGTGTGGACCAATCAGTTTCAAAGACAATGCATATATTATCCAGAGTATATTTTTTGTTTACATTCTGACCACAAGTATTGTGGTTAATGCAGACATGATTCCTTGTCAAAGGTTTCAGTTTAGTGTTTTGACATCTTAACACCTGTTTTGTTGCCATGAAAAAAGGGGGAAACCTATTCTCACATTGAAGTGTAATAGATAATCTTCAAATCAAGATTGAAGTGTAATTGTTTAATCTTAATTATGGAGCTTTCGTGACTGCAGGAATTATTCTTTGGTTCTTTCGGTTAAGTCACGTCTAAATATAAAATAATAAATTAAAATAAAAGCATATTACGACGTTGTGTCCTCTCTTTGGAAGTTTCACACTTAAACTCTAACTTAGCAATCTTTGAGATACGTAATCAACCAGGCTATGCGTTAATTGTGTGTTGACCGACCCTCTGTGTTGTATTACATCACATTTCGATATTTTACTAGGTTATTTAATTTTAGTGTGTCCTTCTGATTTTCAGGCTTGCTTGCCGTGCCATCGCACTTGCAGCATCACGTTTGTTGTCCACTCATTGATATGCTAATTTTTTCTCTAACCCCCTCCCTCTCTCTGCCTCCGCCCCCCTCTGTTTATTTAAGGCCACCCCACAGAGACGATCACCCCTCTCTGTTACCTGTGTTGCTCTCTCTATGTATCTTGGTGATATCTGTCTACTAATATGTCTGTCTATAGTTTTCTGGTTAGATTTTATGTCGCTATTTCATTATACCTGATGATGATTGCTTGTGTTGCAATCGAAACGTCGTAATATGCTATTATTTAATTTATTATTTTATCTTTAGACGTGACTTAACCATAATAAAATATTTCTCACGACGTTTCGGCCACAACGCAAGCAGCCGTCCTCAGGTGAAACCAGGTCTGTCGAGGTGACAGCGTCTGAATGAAACTAACCGAGAAGATGGATTCTGGCTTAGCAATCATTGGAAGGACGTAATAAACCATTTCGGATCTTAACTGATTGTGTTCACGTTTACGGTGACTTTCAGACCGCGTTCCACTCACTGGCATTGTATTCTCCGCAGGGAATGGATTCTTTGCTCCGCTGCTTTGACATATTTTGTTTCTTCCTCTTAGTATCTTTCACACGACGGTCAACGGTACAATGTATAATAACAAATAGTATAAAAATGTATATGCTTAATACAATGTACAAAGTAATATATAGTATCGTAATTGTATAGTGAATATACAGCAGTGTGATATACATTAGGGTGGGTAGAATAATACATAGTGTAATATTACAATGGATAAGGTTAAGGGTGGTTTATAGCAATACAGTATATAATTTAATGTTGGGTTTGTCTATGGCAGTATATAGTACGGTGTAGACTCGTGTGGTGTAAGAGAATAAAGTTTAAATGGAAGCATATTATATTTTTTACGACGTAGAATTGTAATGTATTACTTACTGTTAGTAACTCAGCTTATCGTAGAGTATATTTAGTATAATGATGATACTATGTAGTTTATACTTTAGTTGTTTACGTGGTGGGTTTAGTTACTGCAGCTACATACTATTAACACTTCTTCCCTTTATTAATGCTACCCCTATCCCCTCCCTGTTATGCTGCTAATCCTGCATAATGCACGGACATAAGTAGTACTAATCACATACCTGCATTTCCCATATCCCCTCCCTTGGATACTGCTAATCCTGCATAATGCACGGGCAAAGTAGCACTAATCACATACCTGCATTTCCCATATCCCCTCCCTTGGATGCTGCTAATCCTGCATAATGCACGGACATAAGTAGTACTAATCACATACCTGCATTTCCCATATCCCCTCCCTTGGATGTTGCTAATCCTGCATAATGCACGGGCATAAGTAGTACTAATCACATACCTGCATTTCCCATAAATATGCTAAATTCCTCTTGATATACAAATTATTTTGTCAAGGCACCCTTCCCCCCCCTTCCAACCCAGCTTATATATATGCTCCAAGCACGTGTGCTGTTTCATTCAGACGCTGTCGCCTCGACAGACCTGGTTTCACCTGAGGACGGCTGCTTGCGTTGTGGCCGAAACGTCGTGAGAATTATTTTATTATGTTTTATTTTTATTATTTTATTACTTCCCTTCTACGTGACTTTACCGAAAGAACCAAGAAGATGAATCCCTGCAGCCACGAAAGCTTTAAATCGGAATACTCACGTTTATCCAATGTTTTATGTTGCAGGAACGCCCATGAAAGAGTCCAACAGCTCACTCGGCCCTTTCTGTAAAATAAATCAAATCTAATATCTAAATATAACCAAAGGTACACAGTATGGAATCATAATTTTCACGGAACTATATCAGTAACAAGAGCCGTGATCTTACACCTGCAGCATCCACTGCTGAAGGCATTCCCAAGCCGTCGCCATCTTCGGGTCTTGCGATGACCACGATCCATCTCGCTCCATCTCCGTGGTGGACGGACTCTTTTCTGGGACCTCTCGAGAGCGACGCGTCCCGTCCAGGTCTCTTGCAGTCAATGCAGACATGTGATGGTCCAACTCTCACCGAAGCGGAAATCCACTCAAGCACCGTCTCCACGCTTTTCTGAAAACTCTTGAGCATTTACTCCCTCTCCTCTGTCAATGTCTATAATTTACATTCCGTGTCATCGCAGTTGATGCGCTGATGGAAGCGTTCATCTCTGAGACTATGACTGTCATCCCAGCAAATGTGAGCTTGTTAATATATCCCATTCATATTGACGCATGCGTTGTTTCCAACGCAATCCGGTGTCGCGCACCTCCTTGTCGGCTCCCCTCGCAGTGACGCAATCTCAATGCTGTTCTATTCTTGTAGATGGTTTATATTTCATATTTTCAACAACAACAAACATTACTGTCCTCTTTGGTTTGTGAGAGCAGACTGCGTCCAATTTCCACCGATTGAGAGGTGCTTATCCCAGGCCTGGAAGAGTACTTCACTGGGTCAAATGTCCACGCCGCGACGCCGCAACGCGCTCAAGGAACCGACTCTGCCCGATTGCTTTGGTAGCGGAACACATTTTATTTTTTTTCACAGCGAAAAGCAAAGTGCTCATAGCAACAAACTGTACACAATCAAATAGTAGAATAGCGAATTCTAAGCACACAGAAGCAGGGGACATCCCTGCCATATACATTTATAAAAATATGTTTGTCAGTGCAATATCACAGATATGTAGAGAAAAGAATCCAAGATATCTATATTTTATTTTGATTCCACTTTAACACCATCTCCCCACAGTTCTGGCAAAAAGTATACTTCAGTTTATAATGAAGGGTTACTACGCAGATTGTACACGCACACCAGTTAGCCACAAAGTGCTATATACACCGTCGCATACTGCACTCCCCATCAGCGTGTGAGCGATAGGAGTTACTTAAAACACTCGATGGTCGTTGTTGAATATGAACCTTTATCGTAAAACAAATCTCATAATTCCTTCCTAAAATTGACTTGGTCACGGTTGATAAGAGTTTGAGATTCGCGGCATCACGCACTCGCACCCCGTCCGCGGTGTCACCACCACCATCACCGCCATCGTGCACGTCATGTCCAGGCGCAAAGGACCCCCCACGCCTCCTGGCGACCAGAGAATCAACTTGCGTCTCCAATAACGTGGAGTAACCACCGCACGTGCGCTCACAAGCACATGGGCCACCGCAACACACACCTACACACGCAACCATTGTGCAATGCCAGCTACGCAACAACGTAGCCGCGACACTCCACGCAAGTTAAGGGGTCCGTTGTGTCTGGGACCGTCCACACGAGATGGGAGCCCCTGTGGCAGTTGAGAACCCAGGCAAGGGCACGTGAGAAGAGACAGCCAGCTGACTTGCCAGCGCCGTCTCCCTCACCCAACACGTCCCACACTCGTAAGACACGGCGATAGGCGCGACTCGCTTCCGCTTGTGCCTCCGAAACGCGGCACTCGCTTTCCCCTGCCAGGAGAATGCCCATTTCACGCAACCTTAATTGCCAAATGACCTGAAGCCCTTTTGACATCCCACATGGACACAGGTCTCACTGTGCACGTCACTTCACAAGAGGAATATTAATGTACGCACGCAATTGAAGGTTTGATTCCGGTTGAGTCATTATAGGTGGGTGTAAACAATAACCTAGCTATTTGAAAGCGTCCCACAAGTTCATGATATAATCGCATCGTGTACCTGCTTACAAGTGCTATCGCTCAAAATCCTGGCTATCACGGCACTTTCAGCTCTCCGTGCACCACAGCCAATGAAATCTACAGAATCACTACCGTCTATTCAAATATTGCAAATATTGAAACATCAAAAAGGTTACTTTTACACATTCAACAGCTTTTAAAATTCCAATGTGTCGGCAGAAACAAAAAGCACCAAATACGTTTTAAAAGACCATAACTGCTTTTGTGGATTTCCAAACAGCCTCATCGTCTTGTGTTACCACTGCTACCCTTCTCTTTGGGTCTTTCGGTAAAGCCACGTAGATAGACAAATAATAAAAGGCATCACTTTTCGATCGCAACACAAGCAATCGTCATCAGGTGAAAAATACAGCAGGAGAACTGCTGAGGCAGGAAAATATGAGCATCTTGAGATTAGCATCTGTTCGAATAAACCGATGCAGTCTCTGTTGAGTCCTTACATACATTCTTCCAAATAATACTAGGAAAAATATGCATACGTGACGGACTTTTGCACGATTGTGCGTTTTCTCCTCTGTCAGACTGCCACGAAGACGTGGGACCGATTAGAATACAAATATCTCTCGTTTGCCCTTCATCGCCTGCCCTGTTTTTTTCCAGTTCGCTTGCGATGGCTGCACGGTCGCTAATTTGCACGGCAGCACAAAGTGGCTGTGCCTCCTGGCCTTCACGCTGCCTTCAGGTGACCCAATCACTGACTGTGGGCCTACGACAGGGCAACCGGTTTCAATCCTTCATATGAGAATGTTCAAAGGTGTCACCAACATTGTGTTTTGCCACCAGACATGAATAATTAAAAACTATATTGCCATCTCTAATCCTCTGTGTTGAATACATAAAATGTTATCCTGGGTTAAGTTGCTATCGCGATTGTTTTATATTAAATCTCATTTGGTGTTGGGGTTTATGGAGTTTCTGAACGTCTCCCAATGTCCACCGATGTAAAAAAAATACCAATCGGAGGATAAACAGAGCTGCGAGAGCATCGATCTCGAACAACACACTTTGGTTCATAAAAATAAAAACATTCCGTGGCAAATATCAATCCAAGTAAATTTTCAGCTTCCGTTAACTGTACTTTTTTATTTAGTCTAAACAACGTTTCGAAGCTAGCCCTTGTGTAAACTCATCTCGGCCCTGCCATAAACGAGGAGTGATTCCCTCTCTCTCTCCGTCTCTGCTTTTGTCCTGTAGGAAGTTTGGCCCCCGTTTCGTCTCATTTGTAAGACATTTACAACACACTTCAAACATCGCACGTTCGTGACGGTATCGTTGAGACAAGGATAGTTTTCTACCACCCTTGTGTATTTACCAGGGCGGCCACGATATCAGACTTCACGATACAATATCAGTTTGCATGGTGCGATGACTATCACAATATCAGTTGCCTGTTACTTTATGATTGTATTTTGCATTTTTATCTATATTGTTTCTGTGTTTGTACTTCCGGTGCAGATAAACATCACTCCATATAATCCCGATACAAACGTCTTCTAATGACTTCCACTATACAATCTAACGCGTACTCCGCACGTGCTGCCGGTTATACAAGAGATCATTAAATATTCTCAGGGACTAGGAAAACGATGACTTCATATAACCACCATGCAGTCCATTACTCCGGGAAAATATTTTACAGACACTACTTAATGAGTTATCGTAATTTATTATCACTGTTTTCGTGTTATTTCAGAAATAAGGTCAGAAAAAAACGTCAATTTTTTATGATAATGCAACGATATTCTGTAAAACGGGAGATACGACAATCGAGGGCCCTACACTGTAAGAGACGTCGTAATATCCCCTTCTCGCGGCACCCCTCAAAATAATGTGGCGCAGGCCTAACTCGATGCCGTCTGTGTGCGACATTGCTATTGCACGGCACCGCGTACCGCGAATCATGTGCGATGAGCTCCCGCTGCAACTGCATCAGAGGTCACAGCTCAGAGGATACAAAGTCGACTGTCGAAGAGAGACGACGTTGGCAATCCTCCCACAAACGCCGCCAACTCACTGCCGCACAATTAGACACACATGCGGAACAAGGTGATGTGTTGCGATGTTGATTCTTAAGTGTTGTTGTTTTGTTACATCAAACTTCATTTAATATCACATCTATATCGTTTCAATGCAATGATTACAACGATTTATTTTACAATGGCAAATATTCACATCATTTTAATCCACGCTATTAAGAGACAGCGACACTGCAGAACGACAGCAATCGCGTGCCATCAGAGTCGACGGCCACCCCCGGGCAGGCAGCCCACGATCCGCCACGCTCGCCACATTCTCACCATAACGACGGAGCCACGCTCACCACCATGATCCGCCACGCTCACCACATTCTCACGACCACGCCACCGCCAAGTTCACTCCCACAATCCACCACGCTCACCAGATTCTCACGACGATGACGCCGCCACGCTCACCACCCCGCTGACCACATTCTCACCACCACGCCGCCATTCTCACCATATTCTCACCACCGCAATCATCCACCATGCTCACAACATTCAATCCCCCTCACCACCACGCCACCGCTCAATGCGATCTCTTGTATAACCTTTAGCGCCACTCAACACTGCATTTTTTTCCTTTATACATTTTGTAAAACCATGAACACGAACGTGGCCACACGATTATAAACATGAGTCTCGTACTTCGGGGGCACAGGACTGTCACACATTCATTATGGCTGCACGGTTGGTGACGTACATTAATATTTAAGCCAAGACACCAGGAGAAGAAGAACAATTCACGTTAGGTATTTTCCAGCCGAGCAAGTTCACGTATTTGACGATAAATCAAAACGTCCATCAGCAGTAGAGGGTTCGCTGAAGAAAGGGACACACAGCTAGGGGACATTAACCCCATGTGCCAACTTCAAGTTGTAACAATAATAATAAATCATAAACGTGGGCAGGCCACAAGCACAAACTAGTCAGAGATGAGCTCACGGAGCCTGCAGGCCCTGATAAGGGATGTGGGCGATGAGGCCTTGCTGAATCATGCACGGTGCTCATGAGTTATGATCCTTGGAAAGGCCCACGTTTCCATCCTGTGGTCGTTGCTGCTGCTGCTGCTGCGCCCTACACATCTGAGAAATCGCAGAGGCAGGACTTGCACTCCTTGAGAAACCTGGAGACGACCTCGAAGCAGAATGTATGGCAGACAGGGGTAGCATCGTTGATGCGAAGCCTGATCGGCTGCTATGCCCAACCGGCTGCTGGTGCTGCTGCTGCTGCTGCAGCTGCTGCGTGTCTGAGAGGAGAGCGAAGGCTTGTTGCCGCCACTCGACGTCGCGCACGGCGGTCCAGTTGCTCCGAGCAGACGTGGACAGGGCAGCCATTGCTTCTTCAGCCCCTGGGGCAAGAGGTAGTGGGTAGACTGACCCTCCCATGCCGGCCCTCATTCCATCTACGAGGATCTTTGGAGTTGGGGTCCCTTCAGGCTGCTGAGAATGTAGCGGCAGGTGGCTAAACATTTGCCTGTGCCAGCTCGCAGACGCCAGCGACGGCTGCGTCCGTAGGCCGGCACGAGTGGCCTTCGGGTCCAGAGAGCGTCCGTAGCCGTCCTGTGGCTGTGCCTGTCCACACAAAACATTTGTTAAGCGAAAACACAATTTCAGCGATTGCATTACCAGAGATGCTGTGGAAACAGAGGCTCAACATATTTTGGCATCACTGCGAATACGATCGTCTTATGATAACGCTTTTAAATTCCCTCCCACTGTCTCTCTTTCTCAAGCTCTTGTAACCTTGCTCAATTCAAGAAACGTGTAACACTCTCGTCAATTACACATTTGGTCGCGCTGTTTGTTGCTGACCGTCAGAATAAAATGGAAGCAGCATGGAGTTGGTAGCATGGATAGCTGAGGGACATGAGAGTCAACCTATGGAGTGGGAGAAAAAGAGAATGCAACCTCTCACTGAGCAAAATTTTGAATTATTAGCTTTATCTACCATCGAATCGTTGATATGGGGATGCTCACACGGGGAGAAAGTAGAGTTGATTACCAATCACGGTCACAGGCAACGCGTGCGGCGATGGGCGTTCACGGACGCACTCACCGTGCCCCGCTCCACTCCGCGCGCCTCCGCCCAGCCACCGCACGTCTCCATCTCGTGGTCCGCCGCTGCTGACTCAAAGCTTCCCCCCCCCGTGCCGCGGCTGCGCTGGCCGCAGCGCATGGCGCTGACCCGTGGATCGCTCCCTTCCTCGTCGGCAGGCGGGAGGGAGGCGGGCGACGGTGTCGCCGCGTCGTCTCCCCACGGCGGCCGTGGGCGGCAGTCAAGGCCGTCCCGGACTCCGTGGTGGGCGGCGTCGACGGGGGGAGACCGGCATGGCGGAGAGCGTGCCGCCCCTGCGCCCCCGTCGGGATTCTTTGGGCCATCGGCTGCGCGTAGCGCGCTCCAGCGGCTCGGGGAGAGCGACTGCGCTCGCAGAATGCTGCTGCTGCCACCTCCGCCAGCGGCGCCGCTGTACGCTTCTCGGCTCGGCGACGGCGAGCAGGGTCTGCCGGAGGAGCCGCGCCGGTACGGCGACAGGGAGTGCGCGCGGTGGCCTCGGGGCCGGCTGGGCACCAGCGAGTCGCGGCTCTGCTGCGTTTGCTGTTGCGTCGCCGACTCCTGCTGCCGTGATGCACGCTCACAAAACGGCACGGACAGCCGGCTCACAGAAGCCTGCTGCTGGAAGTGATGGTGGATAAGATGGTGGTGGTGTGGAGGGTGGTGTTGATGTTGAACCTGCGAAAGCTTATTGGACGCCAACTGTTCCGTGTAGTGCGCGGCGAAGGGATCGATCGTGGAGTCGTCACAAGGGTCGGACGCAGCTCTGCCAGGAGAGTACGCTCGGGCCGGAGAGTACGCGCAGGCAGGAGAGTACACGCGGCCGGGAGAATACGCACGGCCGGGAGAGGCGTTGGGAGACGACGACCTTTCCCCTTCACCTGTGCACGGCGACCCCTCCCGGCTCACGCTCATCTGGCTGGGCGACAATGACGCGTTCATCAACTGGCCGGGGGAGGGAGCCACACTCTCGCTGTTGATGCTCATTGCGTGTGGAGAGTAGCTGTCCCAGCACGCCCTGCCAAAGCCTGCACCGTGCTGATGCTGCTTGTCCCCTGCGTTGCCCTGCTGTGCCGACTTGCCACCCTCGGAGTAGGGGAAGGCGCGGAACTGAGAGGTGAGACTCTCAACCTCGGCGTCAAAGCTGGAGCCTGGGGCCTTGTAGAGCTTCACGTGGGGGCCCTGAGGCCCCCACCCGTCCCCTGCGGAGGACAAAGCTGCGGTGGTCGAGTCTTCTGCTCTGTGATCTCCGGGGCGCCTTGCAAGGCCAGCAATCGCGTCCACCTCGTCGTCCTCGTCATCCTCGTCGTCATCGTCCTCGTTCTCTTCCTCCTCCCGGTCACCGTCGGAGACGTCTGCATCAGAGAACTGGTGGTCTCCAGATGACTTCTTGTGAGCGTTCTCAAGCGCTGCGGGGAGAGAACAGGAAACGGCAGCGAGTCAATGCAGTGTAACGCTATTTTTGGCTCAGGGGGGCACATGCGAAGAGGTGCTATGTAAAACACACGCTCCTGAACGCTCCTGGGCAAAGCACTTCTCCAATGCGATTCGCAAGCAATCGTTGAATTCCTATGAACGACACGAGAGCTCACTGCCAGTCATTGTGTGTTCCACGAAAGTGGTATCAAAATTATTTTTGTAATTCACTCGTGGTTGCTTAAAAATGTGGGGCCTGGTTTGTGAATGGCATGTAGGAGGATGAATATCAACGTGAGAAGTCGATTTTTTTCGTCACAAAAAATGTTTAGCACGCTTTTACAGCAAGTTCATTAACTCAGCCCATCATCAATTGGGGGTCTATAAAATCAGTATCACTCTGTGGAGAATTAAAGTGGTTGTCCTATGGATAAACTCATCCTCACCATAGAAATATGGAATTTCCACCACTGACTCAGGGCTGTAAACAGGCGATGAGCACCAATACCACAATGGTCATTTCAGCAGGAAATAATTTTTTGCTGAAACCATTGAATGGCAATGAGTTGATATGTGAGAGTGTGCCGAGTGGCTGACTTAACGTACGGTTGGTTCCCTGCAAACGAGCGTGACACACGAGTGACAGCGCGCCTGCCGGGTCGCCGTACCAAGATGGCAGCACGTGCGGCCGCGTCGTATCAAAATGCGGAAGAGGTGCGGAGCAGACGCCACGGCCCGGAAGCGTGAAATGAATGTAATTATCTGTGACTCACCCACTTATCCATCCTGCCCACGCGCTCGCCCACGCGCTCGCTCATTCGTCAAGCCCCCCCCCCCCCAATGCTGTACTTCCTGCAGGCTCTGACGTCAAACGTAATCGGCCCGCGAGGCTGCTGCGCCCCCGGAGCTGGCATGGAGATGGAAGCGTGGGAGTTCCTTCGCCACTGTACTAAACCAATGGCCGTCCCCATGGCAGCTCCCGCACAGCCAAAAAGCGTCGCTCTTCCCTTGCTTCCGCGGATCACAGTGGGCAGGGAATTAAGTGAGAGTTTGAAGAGTGTGTGCGCAAGCAACGAGGAGCCAAGTGCGCATGTTCACCTCTCGCAAGAGCGGAGCGCGGCTGTCGATTTTACCCCTTTCTGGAGCTCTGCGATGTTTGTGTGTACGCACGTGTGTGTGTGCGGGTGTGTGTGTACGCACAAGCGTCGTGGTGACGTCACCGCCACTTAGTGGCGAATGGCGGTTGTTGTACGCACGTGTGTGTGTGTACGGGTGTGTGTGTGTGTACGGGTGCGCTGAACAATTCTGTGCTGTACTGCATCAGGTGGTACTTGAAAATGGAACTCTTTTGGCCTCATTCATATTGAGTTTGTTTGGGGCGAATTTGCACGACTGCTACTCACACCAACTCTCTCCCAGTGGTTCGCGTCACTAAACAAACAGCCAACCTGGTAATGCAGTAGCGGTGCGTTAGGTGCACGGCGTGAACTCCCGTAACGCCGTGCGGGTACCACACCCCGATGCCCTACAGCGACCCACCGGGTGACCACGTGGGTTCTATTGCTGGGTGATAGCGCACGACGATCGCCACGAGCGATGGGCACCAATGCTGATTGCTTGTTTGTATGCGTCCGTCAGTCGTGTTGGCTGCCGGTGTTTTATAAACGAGGCGCTGGACTGGAACGATCATTTGGCCACGCTTTAAAATCCGTTAAATCCTAAAGCGCAGCAAATGAAGGGATGCACCCGCGTGACATCCCCGACATTTCGTCTTCAGGGATTTTTCCAGCGAAAAATATTTCCAATTGCAATTAATGATAAATCACAAATTCCGTTCCCCCGCATCTGCATGTCGCCGCTAACCGCGGGCGAGCACGCCGCTGGAATATTAATGTTGCGTCAGCGGGGTCAAGCCCAGGAGAGCGAGCCACGCGTGTGCCGGCCAGCGCACCGTCACGCTGACCGCTGTGGAGCAGGAGAACGAGCGAGGGGCGTGAGGCAGGCACCGTCGCCCTGGCAACTGGTGCAGCGCGAGAGAGAGGGGACGGGATTGCTCAGGCTGCAGGGCTACAGATTCGAGTCGGTTACTACACGTTTAGCTAAAAGATAATGAGATAGTGTGTTTTTTAAGAGATTGTAATTTCCTCACTATTTCATCCCTACTGTGCCATAGGTGTCACGTCATGAGATGAGGCCAACCTTTCAGATCTCTTGCAGTGCAGTGTAACCCTACGCGATAGAGAATGTCCTACGGAAGTGGATATCACAGAACTATCTCTGAGATCCCTTAGAATGACCTGTAGTACCTCACGGTACAGGGCAGCACATGAGAGTAATATTCGTGGTACTAAAGTCTAAACAATATTAACATTTCTCAGAGCTGAAATTTTCCCAGATTCAGTGCAGAACCAAATTTGTGTTGTCATTGGTGACCGATTTTAGACCACCAACTCACTATACTTAAGAACCTGGGTTTAATCACAGGCAAATGAGACCTGAATTCAAACCCAGGATCTTGGCAGTGCCAAACCAGCTCTCTGACCTCTTGGTTTTCAGAAGGAATCTCAAAAAGTAAACCGACATGAAGACAGCAGGAAAGCGTATTCTATGGAAGTTGTCCTTGCATAAGTAAGGTTGGTGGATCACACAATTTAGTGAAACTCCAAGTATCAAAAGGGCATCTATATTGTATTGAGTGTTAGCCCCGTCGCACTCAGGGGTTTTCTCTGGGTACTCTGATTTACCCCCAATTGTATAAACACTCAATATTAATTGAGTTGGCTAAACATGCCAATGAAGGATCACAGAGCTTGGGCAATTGTCTGCACAGGCACTGGCTGCCTCCCCCTGCTTTTCTGTGGTTTCCCGCATCTCCACGTGAAAACTGTACGCATTACAAGTTCTCCACCGTTCGAAGAAGCACTTGGTACGGAGCACAACGCCACTGCTATGCAACGATAACTAGTTATGACCGTTACTGCACGGGGGTTCACATGACCCCGATCCAGCGCGCCCCCCCCCCCCCCCCCGTCTTGGACGTGCTGGACGTGCGGTCTTACCGGCCTCCTCGGGGTCCGTGTCGTCCACCGGAACCAGGGTGAGACCCATCTCCAGGCATTTCTTACTGTGAGTCTTGGACTTCATGTGCTTTGTGAGGTTTCCTAGGAGAGATTGCACAAAATGTACAGATTTAAACGAGCAAATGCACTAAACGCCTTGACAAGTTAAATATGAAAGAGAGTTTAAGCGTCCTTACAGAAGACTTCGTTGTACGATGTACTCAATAGTTAAAAGTACATTTGACGTTTGGGCCATACTAATAGCACAAGGCTATCGTAAAGTGATACGTCTCAGATAAGGGTACAGACGGTTACAGTCTGCCAGTAGAGGGCGATGTTGCCACGTGGTAATTTTTTTGTGGGTTATTTTGTAACTTGGCAAGTTTTGCCCATGAAACCAGCACATATGGCCCACAAAAATTTTCGAATGACGTCACGGAATCTTTAACGACCACTGCGGGGCAGATGGCGCGCGGTGTTTTTGTTGTACTTTCTGGTCGCTACGCCCCAGCAGTATTCACCAGAGCGACCACCGGGCTCAAAACCACAGCTTCTGCGACAAAGCGGCAAAACGCGCTGCCATGAGGTTACGTCGTGGCCGCTAGGCCACAGGGAGCACAGAAGAGACGCGAAAGTCTGGACGCCCATGTAAGCCACATGAGGTACTGGGGCACTACGTGGAAAATCGGCCCCTGCGTGTTTGTAGTGCGGGGTCCGGGGTCGCCACAGGTGGCTAGATTCAGTCAAGGACTGCGCGCTTCAACACCACGCCAGTGTGGAAGACTTTAAAGGTATGCGAGGTGTTCACAAAAACTTAAAACAGTTTCACAAAACGCACATCGGCAGTCTGATCTGCCGTCAAATTCGGTCCGCTGAAATGTGCTCCTGGCAAAAGCGGGGGATGAGGATTTGGGCAGCCGGAGCTGAAAACCTCTGCTCAGATGAACCGCTACTTTTAGTAACAATCATAATTATAATAATTTCAGCTTGTGACACGCCAAGCGATATTCGCTCACTCCTGAATATAAAGAGAATGACTCGGAGAGGCGACGGGCCACAGAAAGGCAGGAAGGCACCCAGGCGGAAAGTCAGTGCCCAAGCTGTGCGATCCCCCTATGTTTACATGTGGGAGGACACCGGAGCAACTGGAGAAAACCCACGCGTGCGAGGGGGAAACACGTTATCCCATACAGAGGGAACAGGTGGTGGCCACATTTGCGATGTTACAGCGTTCTCTTGACCGGCCAGGTTATATAGCACCTCGACGCCCACAGGAAGGGAATGTTGCAACATCTGTGTGGCGATCCACCAACTCTCCCTGCCTCCAGAGCGCTGGACTAAATGCCACGCGCAAAGCCACCACCACCCGACAAATTAAATAAAATCGACGTCCACTCGGAAGCACTAGCTCAAGGCCCCAGGCTGTCTGTTACAGTGGGGGGGGGGGGGCACAGGGGGGTGAAGCGTGGAGGAGTGCGTCGGCACACACAGGAGTGAGAGAGACAGTGTGGCGTGCACAACGCCAGGACATCGGAGTGCTGAGCACTGCTTTTAACACGCCAGAGCATAGAATGCACATTACATGCACTGACACATACTGTAGGCGCAAAATCTGCATTAAACACACGAGAATATCTGCGTAGATTTAACATATGAATTCAGTTCCATTTTTTTTTTACAGTTGCTGAGCACAGGCCCAAAACGTCAAGCGGCCAGCAACAATCAGCACTCTCAAAGTTATAACAGATAAGAGTCACCAAAACTGTCATATCGAGCAGAGGGTTATTGCTAAGAGCTTCGGAGAAGAGAGATGATTGGGAAGACAAACCCCAAGGTGGACAATGCCGTTGTTGTGCAGCATATTTGTTGCGTGTGGGAGGGTGGCAGGAGGTGGGAGGGTGGCAGGGGGGTGGAGGGGCAGGGACGGGGGGGGGATATTTGAGATGGAGTGGGAAGGAGCTGTTGCACGAGGGGTTAGACGGCCGCACCTTTGGTCTTGAAGGCGAAGCTGCAGATGTGGCAGCGGTAGGGCCGCAGGTCAGAATGCGAGCGGATGTGCTTGCGCAGCATGCTGGGCTTCTTGCAGCGGATGCCGCACTCCTCGCACACGTACTTGCCTCGCCCGCGGCCCCGCACGTACACGTACTCCTCGTTCGACTTGTACCTGCGAGAGGCCAAGGGGCGGCACGGGAGCCAACACCGCCATCAGCGCCGGATTTACACGCTTACCCTCACCAGCGGAGCTCAGGGGAGGAGGCGACGTCACTCGCGGACAGCCTCCGCTACGGAGGCTGTCCGCGTTTATCAGCCAGTCAGTAGACAGAGTCAAGTAGACTCTGTCTACTAGACTCTGTCTACTTGACAGACCTGTTCTCCACCTGAAGACGGCTGCTTGCGTTGTGGCCGAAACGTCGTGAGAATTATTTTATTATGTTTTATTTTTATTATTTTATTATTTTCCTTCTACGTGACTTTACCGAAAGAACCAAGACGATAGGCATACGTATCGTTTGAAATGTACGGTGTTTCCGGTCAGCGCCAATTGATACTCTCGGGTGCGTTCCCTCCCTGGCTGGCACTCCTTCACCAGTCTCGCCCTCTGGCTACCGTCCCCTTCTAGCGACGTGTCCTGCTCCAAAGCGCACTTGATTTTCTCACATGTCAATGCGATGTGTGTTAACCTGTGTTGTGTTCTCTAACGCATGTGAGCCTCTCTCTGCCCTCTCATTGCAATTCCAAACGTGCGTCACCACCATGGCTCTTGATGCGCTCTTCAGCATTTTGATCCATTTTCCTCATCAATTTCAGCGTTTTAGATCCAAGTGTCACAGTAGGCACGCTGATTTACGTTCTTCTTGATGCACGTTGCTTTTCATCATCGAGTGCGTGAATTAACTCGCTCGTAACAAATAGGAGAGCATGCCACTCAGTTGCTCAGAAAGCCACGTCCGTGCGTGCGTCCGTGTTTCATACGCAACTGGCAGGGCGCGGCCAGCAATGGAGTAGTCTCCGTGAGCCTGGCGATCAAGGCAACTACCGAAGAATGGATGGTGGGAGACTGTCAGGGCAGAGTCTTGGGGGTTGCTGCGTGTCTCCTGTGCAGTAGTTGCAGGATCTGGCAGAGAGGTGGAACTCGTTGGCTATGAGGTGCGGTGGTATCAACGGTTTTGGCCACAATTGTGCTTTGATTTCGATCTGCACTCACAACATGTTTGGTAGCACTGTCCTAGATCCTATGTATTTTACGCATGTCTCTGTCTGTATTTCACCACGTATCTGTACGTGCAAATGCACAATCGTGCGTGAGCCTGCACGTCTCTGAGAATGTGCTCACGGCTCCAGGAATATTCACCACTTGTGCTCTCATGGAACGAACGGCCACCCCCACAAGCCTCTCCATCTTAGTTTGGGGGCTTTAACAAGACCACGGAGGTTATTCTGGCAGCGCCACGTGAATCAAGACCTGGTATTTGCAACGGAAACATCGCAAGCTGCTCCAAAGGGTGGGGGGTACTGGCAGTGGAATCGACGTTGCACAGCCAAACATAACCCACACGCACACGGTCCGCACGACGCACTGTACACAAGGTCACGTGGGTCAGAGCACGGCACGCGGGACTCACGCTGGCCACAGAGGTAAGCGGCAGTCTATCCGCCCAGTTCCTCTGTGTGGAAGATTCGAAGAATTTCATTTCAGGACAGGTTCAACAACGGATACAAGGCGGCACACAGCATGAACCACAGTTTTGTTAACCAGGAACATGTGACTTTGCCATGTGTGTAGGACAGGCAATGCAATGGTTTCTAGAGGTTGGCTACCAAAGTGACACCTTGATGCAGAAAGTGGCATCAATGTAAAGCGAATTAGCATCTGTGTTCGGGTGGCAGGAACTGATTTGGACCGAGATCTGGTACCGGTGTTGCTGTGTTGAAATTCATTGCAGCCTACTGCGCAGTGGTGACAGAAGTAGGCTGGTTTTTGGTCAACAATGCAAATGGTGGCGACCCCTGTGGAGCCTGGGAGAAGATTTCAGCCATGGTGGTGCTCATTCAGCTGCCATTGTACCAATCAATGTCAATTTAGACCCGAGCTGCACACAGAATAGCAACGTTATTCCCCTGAATTTGTATTCGGCGTCGTGCCACAAAACGGCAATATTCTTACAAACACGAATTGGGTAAACTGCATTCAGAATGCGTTCTCTCTGAGTTTCAGAATGGCAATGGGTCAGCGACGGCCAAGACGGCGTGACCGCAAAACAAGAAATAGAAAAGTTACAGCCGAATTGAGACGATGGCGGAATCCGAGTGGCATTATGTAATGAGGTCGGGCTCGCTGCGCCGGCAAGGGGCGGCCGCCGTTTTCTGTAAACCGGGGCTCAAGGTGGCTCCTGCTGCTGCAGGGCATCCAACGAACTGCATTTATATAAAAAAGGTCATACCTACTTCAAGATATTTGTTGAAAATCTCCTTTATCCAACAGCAAAAAAATTAATTTCTGGCTTGTAACGCGCCGCACGGTTACTCGCTCACTTGGCAAGAAAGAAAAACGACTCAGAGGTGCGCGGAGGAACCACAGACAAGCGGGGAAGGTCACAGATGGGCAGTGGACTGGCGTTACCAACAATTTCCCAAGCTCTGCAGTCCTTTATATATTAAGGTGTTTTCAGCCAATTAATGAGTGTTTACATGTGGGAGGAAACCGGAGCACCTAAAGAAAACCCACACGCGTGCGAGGGGGAAACACTCTATCCCAAAGTAGATGGAATAGGTGGAGTCCAAGTTTTCTGCACCACTTCTGACAAGCCAGGGTATGGCACCTCCTCACCACCCACGGACATGGAGTTTCCCAATGTGTGAGCCACCAACCCTCGCTGCCTAGTGCTAAATTATAAGCCACGTGCATAGCCATCACTGACTGGCTGATAAACAATCAAAGAGAGAATATCTGGCTATCCTGCTGCTGCAAAAGCACAAGCGCAAACAACAACAACACAGCTCGACACATTCATCAATAACTCTGTGTGGCCTTAAAAGGAAAATATAATAGGTGACATTTCAGGCAATGGTCCTTCTTCACAGTAAATTCTAATGGAATATCTGTAATGCCTAAAACTCTTCCCAATTTCATTCTCTTCACACTGTCAAATTGACTTTGCCATAACATTAGAGTTAGGGTTACTAATTCCAATTTTAATTTACCTTCAAGGAATCCATAAGGATGTCATGGAAAGTTTAAAAATGAGATTTAGTTCATCTTAATTGGCCTGAAGAACTTAACAATGTAATTGTCTTTAATGTGCATGTTATTTTGTAAAGTGATTTATATTGGCTCCCAAAGGCTAAACGGGTTTGTATTGCAGGGTGTGAAAAGACTCCGTGCACGCAGCAGTCGTTTGCTTTGCAGTACCTGTACACGCCCCTGGAGGGCTTCTTTGGTTGTCTACAATGACTATCTCCAGTAAAACTACACATTTGCTTTCTTACCACACCTCCCCACCTCGTATACTCAGAAAGGGACACAAGACCGATTTTAAGAATCGTTGATTCATTTTCCTCTGACCACTTCACTCAGTGATTCTTCCGCCCAAGTTGAGGACTTGGTCTACCAGACACTGACTGTTTTGTCTCATCCAATACACTGTGTTCAACCACCACTGTGTTCAACCACCACCACTGTGTTCAACCACCACTACCACCACACTGTGTTCAACCATCACCACTACCACACTGAGCCCAGCAAGATGGCGCCACGTATGTCTATACAGGTCGCCTTGCTGCTCCGTATGTCTTGCTTTTTTTTATTGGTTTTCCTTTCTCTTTTATGTCTTATCTTGTGTCTTTTCTTCTTCCTCTTCTCAATTTGTCTCTGTTCTCTCTTCATCTCTTTTTATTTTGTTATTTTTGCTCTGTGCCCGGTGTCTCCAGCCCCGACCCCGGCTCGCTATACTCACTCGCTGGCTTACTGGGTCTCGCTGTGGGCCTGCTCAGCTGCATCGTTGCCGCCAGGGGACTGGACAATGCCATCGCTCCTCTGGGCTGCGCCACTGACTCGCCCTGCCGGTCACGGCGTTGACCCATTGAGCTGCACCATCGCCCTGCCGGGTCGCGCTGTCACCCCACGGAGCCGCACCATCGATTTGTTGCTCCACTCTGTCGTCTCGCTGATCCTCTCCCAGTATCACTGGCCAGCGGTCCCTGCTGGTCATCAGCCAATATGTCTGGTGCCCGACGCATTCCTCTGTAAAACCAGCTCTATGGCAGTCTCCACCATGATTCAGCTGTTCAACGAACAGAATAAGTCCGCGTAAATTCACGATCGCATCTTCGAAGGACAGTTGCATTCCATTACTGAAACCTGGCACCAACCATTAAATTGTCCTAATCTTATTGCCTGTAGGCTGACAGGGTACACATACAGTGAAATGGCCCAACAACTGCCAGCCGCAAGACTCACTAGCGTTCAAACTAATTGTGGTGGAATCTGTCTCTTCATTTGTCACATTATCATCTCGCTCGATTTCATTGCTATTGGGCACTTTGTTCGTTGCCAGCAGCTGAACTTGCTGTCTCCATTCTAAATTAACCGATATCCCTATGGCTCGTGTCAACCGTGAAAAGTGTGAGTCATGGAGACCGACAGCTAGTGTGCATCAAGGCGCATGACCCATATATACAAACGTCCAGTCTACCTGTCCAAAACCCTCACTCCCGTAACAAACCTCACATCACGGGCTGCTGGTCTTTGCTCTGCAGACAGCTCTTACGACGACATCCCGCGTGTAAGAAAAAAGTTTGGGCTGCACGCTTTCTCATTTCGCCAAGCCAAAGACACGGAATTCACTTTCCCAGCAAACTGTGTGCTGAGAAAAATTCAAACATCTTTTCGCAAAATTCTAATATATTTTTTAAAACTCCAATATCTTATCTCTTCAACCTAGCTTTCAATTCTTAAACTCAGAATTAAATAATGTAATGCGCTGCTGGTCATTATTATAAGCAGCCCAATTTAAGTAACTTTCGGATTTCACACTGCAGGTCGCAACATCACACTCACTCACCCACTCACTCACAAACTCATCCACTCCTCCACTCACCACACCACTCGCACTTCTCCCATTATATATTTTCCAACGTGCTCAATCATACCTATTAAAACTTCGATATTGCTGCTTGTTGCTGGCCGCTATACTTATATTGCTCACAAAGATCACAGGTACTGAATTTACTCTCATATTGAGAAAAATCCGGGAACAGAGCCGGGCACGATAGAGAGCATGTTGATTCGTGCCTCGCTCGGTCTCCGCAACTCGGCTTGCCTCATTGGCCAGCACGCAGCGTCACGGTGACCGAGCGGCCGCACAGCAGGGCGCTGCTGGAAGGCTGGCGTGGTGCTGCGCTATGCCGCAAAAGCACGCCGGGTAGAATCGACGTCGAGACGTCATCACGACCCAACCCATTGATTCCACCGACCACAACCTCATCACTAGCGCTTCCAACCCTCACAGCCGGATCCTGCAGCTGCTGAGTAGTGTTTTATTATTTTTATGACGATGCTGGTTTAACCCAAGAAAGCCTCGCTGAGCCTCAAGACTCTTATTCAAGAGGGTCCTGCCAAGTTTTCACAGTACGGAGGCAATGTTTCTGTGTGTTTAATCCTAATTGAGTAATTTGGAGGAAATATATAAGAATTGGGATGCTTTGGCCAATATTTACATTGTATGGGTTTTTTAGCTATGGAAGGAAACCAGAGAGAACCCGAAGGAATAATAATAATTCAATTTATAATGCGCGCAAATTTGTGGACAGAACGGCCGCAACTCAGAGGCGCGGAACTAAGCTCAAAGTCGCTCGAAAGCATGGTTATAGAGGTGAGTTTTTAAGTCTCTCTTGAAGGGGGTGATTGAGGTGATGCTGCGAATGTGCAGAGGGATTGCGTTCCAGACTGTTGCGGCTGCCACCGAGAAGCGGCGCATAGACATGACCATCCTGGATCTTGGTATCAAGAGGAGGTCGTGAGTCGCGCTGCGCAGGCATCTGCCATGTGCTGAGCTGCAAGTTGTCAATAATGAAGAAAGGTACGGCGGGCAGGCAGATGTGAAGGCATGGTGGCAGAGGCAGGCGATCTTGTATATGACCCTACTGGTGATGGGTAGCCAGTTGAGGGCACGGAGACAGGCAAGCGAGTCGAGACGGGGATGAGTGTGGCCAATGAAAAGGTGTCAGTTTTGTTGCCAGATAAAAGGGGCACATTTTTTTTTTTATCATATTTTTCTAGTGGCAAATACGGTTCCAATGGTGCGTGCTAGGTTGTTTTGTAGTCTTTGAAGAACAGGTGGAGATCATACAAATTGGTGCCAGGCCCTTCTTGCTGTGATGCATTAGTGTTCACAATGGGCCACTGCAATGCCACCCAACGGCAGACACGCAACCTCCAAGATGTGCTCTGACAGTCTCCCACCATCTGCTCTCAGGTCTTCCCCAATGTCGCCGGACTTCCATGGACCACTCCGATGTCAAGAGAGTTGCTCACAACCTGTTTTATTTCTATTGGAAATATTATTGGAATAAAATGCGGTTTCAAGCCAGGTTGACGCATTGCATTGGGTAAAGTGGAGCAGTGCGAGGGAATACGCATAAAGCGAAGTGAGGTGACCTGTGTGGTGTTCTGAGTGTGGGTGGGTGACTGTGTTGTGAGCTGCAGTATGGTGAGTGTGTGAGTGGGTGAGTGGGTCAGTGTGTGAGTGGGTGAGTGCAGTGTGGTGGTTGAGCACAATGTGTTGTCACCTGCAGTATGGTGAGTCTGTGAGTGGGTGAGAGAGTGCGTGAGCGCGTAAGTGCGTGAGTGGGTGGGTGTGTGAGTGTGTGAGTGGGTGAGTGGGTGAGTGGAGCTGTAGCGTAGGGGTTAGCGCACTGCGCTACGAACCCGGTGATCCGAGTTCGATTGCCGCTCGTGGCCAACACCAGTGACGATTATCTGAACTGGTCCTGAACCTCCTCTAGGTCAACTCAACCTAAAATGAGTACCTGGTGCTGTGTATAAAATCATCGTCAACCGGGAGATAAAGGTGGTCGGGCGTAGTGCTGGCCATCCACCCCCTCGTGTATCGTTCCAGCATTGATAGGTGCTCGCTAACAGCACTTGCCCCAAAAGTCTGTTAAGGCAATACGGGGGATATTTGAGTGGTGAGTGAGTGGTGAGTGAGTGGTGAGTCAGTGGTGAGTGGGTGACTGAGTGAGTCGGTGAGTGGAAAAGTGGGTGAGTCAATGGGTAAGTGGGTGAGTGGGTGAGTGCAGCGTGGTGGTTGAGTAATGTGGATGACTGGACCACTTGAGCGAACTAGTGAGCGAGTGGGTTAGTGGGTGGGTGGATGACTGGACCAAGGCAGCAAGTGAGTGAGTCTGCGAGCTGGTGTCTCACCCGCCCTCGAATATCTTGATGCGGCTTGGCTGGGGCCCCCCCTTCATAGGAGGCGGCTCAGGGCCGGCGCTGTCCTGGGCCCCGCGTCCTTCCAGCTCCCCGCGCTCCCTGCCCGGGCCCGCAGCCCGGCCACGCCCTGCGCCCGTAGCCTTGGGCTCCGCCGCCGGCATGGCGCCCTGCAAGGCCATGTCAGCAAACAACGCGACTCCCCGTTACACAAGCAGATGTGAGCACACAGTGGGGTTGGCTGTACTTGGATATGGTAAGAAATTACATGGGGGGAACTCAAAAATGGCCCTCCCCCCCCCCCAAACTTGGACCATATCAACTTAGCAAGGGGGGCAGCGGATGCGAGTATATTGACTGATACATTGTTTTGCGCCTGTTTCCGCAGAAAGTTCATTTAAAATAATTAAGCAATGTTGTGCATCTATTTTGTATGTATATTCGGAGACTTTTTACACAATTGTACGCGCGTGTTTTCCTCCCACGTACCGCCTGGGAAATCCTGAGTGTGACAAACGGACACTTACGAATGACACATATCTTATATAAAATATAATCGCCCAGATCTGTGGCTCTGTCATTGTGGAGTAACGCAGCACGGATTGCTTGAAGTGCGTCACGTGACTTCGAGCAAGCAGCCAACCAGAGCTGCGCCCCTCCCAAACATGTACGCCCCCGGATTGGTTGAAGTGCGTCACGTGACCACAAGCAAGCAGCCGGGTGAGTGAGATGGAGGAGACGGTCGAGTGAGAGTGAGGCAGAGCCGTGCTCTGTCCACTGCTGCCCTGAGAGAGAGCCGTGCTCTGTCCACTGCTGCCCTGAGGGAGAGCCAAACGCGCTCTCTCCACTGCTGCCCTGAGGCAGAGCCATGCTCGGTACGCTGCTTTCCTGAGGGAGATGGATAAGTGACAGTGAGGCAGAGCCGTGCTCCGTCCACTGCTGCCCTGAGGGACCCCCATGCTCTCCACTGCTGGCTTAGAGGGAGAGCCGCGCTGTCTGCACTGCTGCCGTGAGAGAGCCAGACGCGCTCTCTCCACTGCTGCCCTGAGGGAGAGCCGTGCTCTGTCCACTGCTGCCCTGAGGGAGAGCCGTGCTCTGTCCACTGCTGCCCTGAGGGAGAGCCGCGCTGTCTCCACTGCTGCCGTGAGGGAGCCAGATGCACTCTCTCCGCTGCTGGCCTGAGGGAAAGCCGTGCTCTGTCCATTACATTAGTACTGGAGGGATGCAGGCAAGGCCGATGAGTCAGATGCCTTCTATGGCCTCCTGTCACAGGTGCTAGCTAAAGTCGCCCCTCGGGATAGAGTCATCTTGTTGGGTGACTTCAATGCCCGAGTTAGTCATGATGCTGGCACCTGGTCTGGAGTGATTGGGAGGCATGGGCCAGATCAGCTCAATAACAACGGCAGGAGGCTGCTCGATTTTTGTGCACCCCATGGGCTTGTAATTACCAACACGCTGTTCAGGTTTTCGGCGCATCCACACAACATCATGGATGCATGCCGGGTCCAAGCAAGAACATCTGCTGGACTACTTAGTGACGGAACAGCGGATGTCGAGGGGAAATGGGCGAGGTTTAGGACTGTGGCTCATGCAGCTGCAATAGCTGCTTTGGGTACACGGTCCAGACCTCCCCAGAGACCCTGGCTGACAGACGAGGTGTTCAAGCTGGCTGATAAAAAGCGACAGGTCCACTCTCATCAGCTTAAGCATCCCACATCGGAGAATGAGGAGGCTTACCGCAGCCTTCGCACGGAGCTTCTGAGAGCCGTGAGGCGCTGCAAGGTTGGGTGGTGGTCGCGGGTTGCTGAGGAGATGGAGTCTGCCTTAATAGCCCGCAATCACAAATCGATCTTTAATTCCATCAAAAAAGTAACCTGCAGCGCCACACCTATTACCATCATTAGGGGAAAGAACAGTGATCCAATCGCCGACCCCCAGGAACAGGTTTGCAGATTTGCTGAGCATTTCTGAGGCCCAGGGGGAGGGGACATCCCTCAGCCTGGATAACAACGTGGGACAAAGTGGGGATGACCCAGCCGAGGCTGCAGTGCCTCAAATATTGGACGAAGTCACCCCCTATGAGTGGCTGGCTGAGGTGCCATCTGTTGAGGAAGTACTGAAGGCGATCCAGAGTCTGAGACTAGGAAAGGCACCGGGCAGAGATGATCTCAGAAGCAAAATGCTGAGAGAGGGTGGCGTTTGTGCACAGACTGCCCTACATGACATCATAATAACAGTCTGGACCACTGGACGGGTTCCGCAGGACTGGAAGGATGCCCTGGTGGTCCCCCTCTTTAAGAAGGGAGATCGCACAGACTGTAACAACTGCAGGGGCATCTCACTCCTCAGTGTGCCGGGAAAGGTCCTGGCAAAGATTATTCAACATCGCCTTGCTAGGCACGCTGAGGAGAGGCTTGCGGAGCCCCAATGCGGTTTCAGGAAAGGGCGGTCCTGCACACATGCCATATTTTATGTCCGTCTGCTACAGCAGAGGTGTAGGGAATTCCAACAAGACCTACATCTCTGCTTTATTAACCTGGTCAAGGCCTATGATACCATCAATAGGCCAGGGCTCTGGGTTGTCCTTCATGCTTTCGGAGTCCCTGACCCTCTGCTCACGATCATTAAGGACCTTCATGATGGTGAGTGGGCCTGAGTAAAACTATGTGGCCGGGAGTCGAAGCCATTCCCTGTACACCTTGGGGTGCGACAGGGATGTCCTCTGGCTCCCACATTATTTAATATCTATTTGACCACGTAGTTCGTGAAGCCTTCAATAGCTGTACCGTAGGATTTCCATCTGGTACAGATACAATGGGAGGCTGATCGATGCCCGGGTGCGTTCAAGGGATGGCTCACTATTGGTCAACCACGTTATATATGCTGATGACCTGGTAATTGTGGCTCACTCAGAGGAGGAGTTTGAGGCGCTGCTGCTGAAACTGGAGTGTGCCACTAAGAGGTGGCCTTACCATCTGCCCCACCAAAACAAAGCACCTACGTGGGTATTTTGTACCATCGGGCACTCCACCCCCACAACTCCCAATCGGTGATGGGGCAGTTGTGGAGAGAGTGCAGAGTTTTCCATACCTGGGCAGTGTGCTCATGACCGGCTCCGGTTTAACAGCAGAGGTCTCACTCCGAATCAGTCGAGCGGCATTATCCCTTCATCGGTTGCATAACGCTGTGTGGAAGCTACCTGGTCTGTCGCTCCGCACGAAGCTTCAGGTCTTCTCGGCCACAGTCATTCCCTCCCTTCTCTACGCTTGCGAAACGTGGACCCCCTAATGGAACATCTTCGCCGGTTAGAAACATTTAGGCTGACCTGCCTACGAATCCTGGGTTTAACAAGGCTGGATTGTGTGAAGAGCTCACAAATTCTCATCGGTGAGCACCTCCGGCAGGCAAGGCTGCGTTGGCTGGGCCATGTAGCCCGCATGCCCTATCAACACACGCCCAAACAGTAAAGTCACGTAGAAGGGAAATGATAAAATAATAAAAATGAAGCATAATAAAATACAACTATCACGACGTTTCGGCCACAACGCAAGCAGCCGTCCTCAGGTGAAGAATAGGGCTGTCGGAAAGACAGCGTCTGAACGCTGTCTTTCCGTCAGACCCTGTTCTTCTGAACGCTGTCTTTCCGACAGCCCTGTTCTTCACCTGAGGACGGCTGCTTGCGTTGTGGCCAAAACGTCGTGAGAATTGTATTTTATTATGTTTTATTTTTATTATTTTATTATTTCCCTTCTACGTGACTTTACCGAAATAACCAATAAGATTAATCCCTGCAGTCACGAAAGCTTTAAATCGGATTTTAAATGCCCAAACACCTTTTGTTCGGCCGGATCGAGGGGGCTAAACGGGCACGGCACGGGCTAGAGAAGACATGGAGTGACATGGTAAAGGAGGATGTGGAGCTGAGTGGACTTGCCGATGACTGGTACCAGCAGTGTCAATATCGGCCTCTGTGGAGGAGGCTCGTGGAGGACGCTACTGTGCAGTGGGAGGCAGTCGTCCTCCAACAACAACAGAGGGTGGAGGAGCGATGCTCACAACAACGAGCGGAGCGCCAGGTGGCTAAAGCACAGCAAGTTGGCACAGTAGGGGGCACAGGTGGTGCATCAGCCAGTCATCTCGGTCATCTCAGTCAGTCAACCCGTGGCACCTGGGTCTGCCCCATGACCTCCTGCCAGCGGGCGTTCGACACTTCATGTGGCCTCAAGGTGCCCATGGCCTGGCACAACTGTCGTGGTGACATCACCGCCACTTAGTAGTGAATGGCGGTTGTTGTTGTGTGTCAGTCGATGTGTGTGTGTTAGTCAATGTGTGTGCGTGTGTAGACAGCTAATATTTAAACATTAAGTTAGTACATTTTAAGATAAAAATGTGTGTCTAAGTCCATGTGTGAGTCGATGTGCGTGTCTGCATCAATGTCTGCATGTAAATCGATGTGTGTGTGGCTCTATGTGCATGTGTGAGTCCATATGTATGTGTGTAAGTGCATGGGTATGTGTGTGCAACTCCGTGTGTGTGTGTCTAAGTCACTTTGTGTGTAAGTAGATGTGTCTATGCGTTAATGGATGTGTGTGTGTAAGTCCATGTGTGTGTGTGGGTTCATGTGTGTGTACGTCGATGTGTGTGTGTACGTCGATATGTGTGTGGAAGTCCATGTGTGTGTGAGTCTGTGTGTGTGTAAATCGCTGTGTGTGCAAGTCGATATTTCTGTGTGTAAGTCGATATTTCTGTGTGTGCAGCTCTATGTGTGTGTGTGGGTGTGAGTCGATGTGAGTGTGTGAGTCTATGTGTGTCAGTCAATGTGTGTGTACGTCGATAAGTGTGTGTGTTAGCCCATATGTGTTTGTCAGTCTATATGCGTGTATGTGTTTCCATGTGTGTGTGCGTCGATGTGTGTGTGAGTCTATGTATGTGTGAGTCGATGTGTGTGTGTAAGTCGATGTGTGTGCGTGAGTCCATGTGTGTGTGTAAGTCCATGTGTGTGTGTGTAAGTCCATGTGTGTGTGTCTTAGTCCATATGTGTGTGTGTGTAGGTCGATGTGTCTGTGTAGATCGATGTGTGTGTGTAAGTCTATGTGTGTGTGTGAGAGTCAATGGGTGTGTGTAACTCCATGTGTGTGTGTCTAAAATCGATGTCTGTGTGTGCGAGTCCATATGTACGTGTGTGTAAGTCGATGTGTGTGTGTGTTTTTCGCCCGGGCAACGCCGGGTACTTCCCACTAGTAGCTATATATTTGTAGTGACATAGAATGGGTCACTACGGCGCGTAGCGCTGGTTACTGACAGAGAGGGGAATTGTGGGTGTAGCAGCCGATCTGCCAGCAGAGCATGCAATGCCATGGAATGGGTACCTAGGGTGCGTACCGCTGGTTTCTGGCAGAGGGCATCTGAGGACGTAGCAGCCTGGTCGGTTAACAGGGCACGCAATAGGCCGGGGTAAGGGATATATGGAAAAGGTGACAGAGGGGACACGTGGAGTATAGCCCAGAACCTTCTGGTAGGTTCCAGAAGGGGGCGTGGTCAAGGGTGGAGCCAGGCCACACTGGGGGGCATAAAAGGGAGGTCCCGAGGCTGGATCGGAGCTGTTGTCTGGAATGGAGCCCATCGTGCTACCAAGTCTTTGTCCCCGTCTTCGTCCTCCTCTTCACCTCCTCGGCGTTGTTGGTCAGGCAGTGTACTAGCTGTCCTGACCATAGTATAGTTATCCCCTGTACTTGTGATGATTAGAATAAACGAGAGTGCCTCCTACTATTAGTGTCTCTGAAATGATTCACTAAATTTGGTGCCAGAAGTTTTAACTATAAATACAAAATTAGGAAAAGTTAGAGTATATATATTCTTGGGTCTTTCCGTAAAGTCACATAGATAGGTTCAAAGAAAATAACAAAAAAATATAAAAAAAACTACGTTTCGATCGCAACACAAGCAATTTTTTTTTATTTGTCATCTACATATCTCTTCCACAAGGAAGGACGCAGGGTGGATGTCTGGATGGCATCTATTTCAAATTTCTCCATAAAAACATTCGCTATCACTGGTGATAAGGGGGGACCCATGGGAGTACCTTGATTTTGTTTGTAGAAAGTACCATTCGAGGTGAAGTGTTGGTAAGGCAGTGCCTAACCAGAGTAGGAACATCAGGGTTCAGTCCCAGTTGGACTAAATCTTCAATTATTGCTAAGGTGTCAGGCACAGGAACCTTGGTGAACAGAGAAACTACATCAAAGCTGACGAGAATATCATCTGGGGACAGTGCAATACCCTTGATTAGAGAGACCAAGTGAGCTGAGTTATGTACTGCTGAGATAGTCTTGCCCCCCCCCCCTCTCTCTATCTCTCCCCCCTTGATCCTCCCCCCTCTCTTCTTCTTCAGCTTCCCACTCCCAGCCCCGCTCACTTCAGCACTCCCCTCCCCCTACCCCACCCCCCTCTCTATCTCTCCCCCCTTGCTCCTCCCCACTCTCTTACCTATATAGCCTCATGTTACAGCAGCCCTTTTGCCCACTTCAGCAACTGTTTCTTGTTGTGGTTGTCCCACCTGATGACGGACGCTTGTGTTGCGCCCAAAACGTCGTGATTTAATGTATTTTATTTTATACCTACGTGACTTTATCGAAAGAACCAAAGAGTACTTAATAAAGTCTCTGTGGCAGATGTGTACCTGCTCCCGTGGTGCGCGGTTTTTATCCACCCTGGATTTGTTGTCAAGGTTTTGGCAGTTGCCTCTGGATGACAGTTCCAAACCAAAAACTGTGTTCCAAACACTGCAGGGGTTGTTCCAGTTTAACTGTCTTCCGATGGGACTTCACTCGGCTCCAGTCACGTTCCAGCGACTTATGGAGTTAGTACTATCGTGACTCCAATGGGATTCGTGTTTGATCTTTTTGGATGACGTGATCGTCTTTGGACGCACGTTCCAAGAACATCTGCAGCGGCTGCGTTAGGTGTTTGTAAAAATGCGGGTGGCCAATCTGAAGTTTAAGCCGCAGAAATGTCACCTCTTGCAAAAGTCAGTTCGCTACCTGGGTCACATTGTTAGCGAGTGAGGGATCGCCATGGACCCCAACAAAACTGCGTGCGTGCGCACGTGTCCAACCCCCACGTCGGTGGGGGAGGTCCGCAGTTTTGTTGGGTTCGGACACTGCACACTAAGGAAGCCGTGCGTGGCAGTGCACGCTGCTCTGCAGTCACTCGACCATTAAGCGCCATGCTAATATTTGTACTTATCAACATTAACAAATGTGAGACACATTCAGCTAGCATTTTAAGAAATACGACTCATCTGCATTTGTGTGCTATAAATTCAAAAATGCTCATGAACCGTTTAATATTGCGTCATTCATGCAAATTGCATCTCGCAATCGCTGAGGAAGCACAGACAAGCTGGAAGACTGCCAGGTGGTGAGCCAGCATCAACAATTGCTCTGCAACTATCTATATATTAAGATGTTTTCAGATAATTAGTGAGTATTCGTAAATGTGGGAAAAACTGGAGCGCTCGTTGTTACATACCTATCCGCTGTATAGAATTAAGTGAACCCGTGCACTTGGAGACCTCCATCCTCCACGTGCTCTGATAGAGCTCGCTCTCTCATTCTCTCCATTTTTTTTTTTACAATTACTTTACAAATTTTTCTTTATACACACAAGACACTAAAAAAATCTCTCCAGCCACGCTAATCGGGCACCGGAGGCGAATAGTTTTTATCGGCCCTCAGTAAGAACATTTTTCCCACCTCTGCTGTACAAGTCCAACTGCAAACATCCTACAATAGGACTACAGAGCTGAGGCAATTGCTGACACAGGTTTAGGCTGCCATCCAAACTTGTCCGTGGTTTCCCATGCCTCCGAATAATTATCTCATTCTCTCTCTAAGGCGGGACACAAAACCGGTGAGTATTACGCATTCTACGCGGTCATGAGAGAAGCGGACAGTGGAGGGCCGCACAGCAGCAGGCACACACTCACCAAGGCCATGCATGGCATCCACAGGCGGGAGTGGACAGTGGAGCAGGCCCCCCGGGGGGCGATGGCGGCCAGCGTGTAGACTCCCTCTCCGGCGTGCCCGCCCCGTGCCCGCCGCAGCAGTGCCAGCGCCTCCGCGGTGCTCGCACCGGGGGGGTTAGGGTCCCCGGCGGAAGCGCCGGCCGGCGCCGGCGGCGTCCACTGGCCGTAGGCGGAGGGGCCAGGCGCACCGCCCGGATGGTGCTCAGCGCAGTGGGCCGGCCTGGCGCGCCCATTGAGGAAGCACCAGGTCGTGCTGACGACGGTGCGCAGACTCGGCGACAGCAACTGCTGCACCTCGGCGATGTCGGCAACAAGGACGAGGGAGGGCGGCACGCTCACGCCGGACGCCACCACATGCAGTACCGCCACCTTCACCCCGGCGCGAGCGGGCGGCCTCCGTGGGCCACCAAGACCTCCCGCCATCTCTTCCCTGGAGTCAGTCGCGCGCGACGATGCCATATCCGTCGTGACGATTGGCACCAGCACCTTGATGGTGGTCGGGGAGCCCAACGAGTCCTTCATTTCAATATTGGCGTTTGATGCGGCTGATTTTAATACACCTGCTTCATGCTCCGGCGCAGATCGACCGGAGCAGTTGTCACGTTTGCCGAGTTCAAGCGGCGGGCTCTTTGACGATCCCTCATCCATGCTGTCTTCAGATGCAGCCATTCCTTTTGCATCCCATGAACGGGAGGACATTGACTGAACAGAAGATGAGTCCGTTAAATTTGCAGGAGATCCCTCCTGGTCCGCGGGTTCCATCGTGCAGAACTGTCTCACCAGCGTGGGCTTTCTGGACCTTGAGGAGTCGGTAGAATTAAAAGACGATGATGATTTTGTAAAACCTTCGGATTTGATCAGGGGCTGCGATTTATCTCTCTTGTCAATGACCAGACTCGCTTCCTCCTCAACCTCTCGAAGCTCCGATTCCTCCTCCCCTTCCTTGACCCTTTTCTGGTAGTGCTGCCGTCTCATATCCACGGCAATTTCTAGGCTGCTCGCAGGGGACAGCATCCTCTTGCTGCTCGGCGCCTGGTTGTCAAGCTGGGAAGAAATTCCCTGGCGAGAAGCACACACAGCCACTACCTTGTTGTTGTCATACAGCGGGTAGAGGACGCTGGAATGCATGGCCGAGTCGGTCCTCATCAGCTTGGTGTGCTTCTCGGAGAGCGATGCTGCGCCCCGCTGACCGAAAAAAACTCGCGGCTGGCTGCCGGGGTCCTGCGTCGACAGCAGCCCGGCGAGGGTGGTGTGCACCACGAGCTTGTGGCTCGACTTGCTGTGGTGGAGCGGCGGTGCCACCAAAGAGTTTGATGACCACGCACCTTCCGCACTGCTCCTCTGCATTCTGGATGAAGGCAAACGATCACTCCCCGCTTCATCCTGCAAAGGCTCGCCCAGAGAGAACGTGACAGCGGGATAGGTCACGACCTCCGCCTGCACCGCCGTGTCCAGGCCGCGAAGCCCGTGTTGCGTGTCCTGCTTGTAGCTTTCTCTCGGCCGGGGCGGGCTGCCCTGTTGGTGATAAAACACACCGGGGGGCTGCGGGAATGGCTGTAATGGCAGCCTAAGAAGAAGCTGCTGCGCCTGCAGCTGCAGCATGTGGTTGTGTACGAGCTGATACGGCAGTCGCTGCGGAGTCTGACTCAGGTGCTGCAGAGAGAGCTCATAGTTGTGGGCCTGTGAAGGGTGTACGAAGGGTGGCAGAGGCGGCTGCATGTGTCCACTCTGCGGTAGATGATGCGAGTGGGGGAGTCGTGCGGGTGAACAGCTGCTCATCTGCGGCTTGAGCAAATGCAAGTAGGACGCTTTCTGCCCCATTTGCCACTTAAAGTCTTCCATGTTTTGGGTCGCAGACTGCGGGGACGGCGGCCTCATAGACGTTTCTGGCGAGCAGTAACGCAGGCTTAACAATGCAGGGGAGGCGGGACGAGGGGGAGGCGGGTGCAGGCCCGCCTGGGACGTGAAGGCGATATGCTCTTTTAGTGATTCCTGCACCTCACTGTACCCGCTCAGCGAGGTCTGGCGCACCAGGGACATCTTCCTTCGCTCGCGGAGAGGGGATGAGGTTAACGGCTGAGACGAGTCCATGTCCAGGCCAAGCGGGGGCGGCGGAGAGTTGGATATGCTCCCACAGTCGAAGGACTTGCTGCGTATTTCCACCATACCCGGGCCGGCGTACTGGGGGCTCCGGGCCTGCTCCGATGCAGAACGTCGCATCTCACGGCTGTGGTGGTGCTGCCGATGGTGGTGAGAGGTGGGGACGGTTAGAAATGCCACCTCTTCTTGCCGAGGTTTCTCTTCCGGCTCCGCTTTGGGTTTCTCGTCATCCAGCTCAACGCGGTCCAGCGAGATGGAGAGGCTAGAGCAGCGCGACAAGTTGCTCTCGAGGCTGGGGCTACGCGAGAGTGACCCGGAGAAGGAGGAATCAGTGCTCGACTCGAACGACGAATTCCCCAGCTCGGCAAGACGAAGCCGCTTCTTCTTGGGAGGAAGTTTCTCTGGAGGAAGCTGCGAAAGGGTTTCGCTCCTCTTGGGCCAAGAGAAATCCTCTTCCATTTTTTTCTCACTCTCCTTCTCCGGGGCATCCGTTAGCTGCACGAGATCCGGTTCCTCCGTGACCAGAATTTCTGGCACCTGGATGTTGTTCTGCCGAACAAGTTTGGTTCCACGAATGCTCAAAGGGTCTGCCGATGAAGCTTGGTCTTCTTTGTTGTGCGCTGTCGCTTGCAAGGCCGGCAATGAACACTGCTGCTGCTGCGACCACTGTGCCCCTTTACACCCATCGGGAGACAACGACCGCGCCGTTTCCAAGCTATCAGCTCTCTCGAAGGAGCTTGGTTGGCTGAGCGACTTTGTGTGTTGGATGACAGAGATCTCATTGTGGCCACCTAAGCTGCTGTAACAACTGAGACCGCTTTCGAGGCTGAGCCCACGCCGGGATCCACCGTCCACCAGCAGCTGCGGCGGCTGAGGTTTCACAGGGTCGCTGTGCTGCCACTTTGGGGCTTGGCTATTCACGGTCACGGGCGCCGTGACACCGACATCCCTAGGCCCTTCAGGCACATCATGTTTTTCGAACACCGAATCATGATCATCTAAGTAAGGCTCCTCAATGAAACCAGAGAGCATTGGCTGAGCGATGCTGGCAGACACGCACTCCGTGAGCATATCTTCCTCATCTCCAACGCTCCTTTGCTTACGTCGTTTCCTGATGAGTACAGAGCGATCCGAGGCTTTGCCGGCCCCTGTCTCCCCCTCGTGCGCCACGTCGCCCGCCGGGGATTCCATCTCCAGGGAGCTGTTACTGCTGGAGGGAAACATGTGCAGCTCGGAGCAGTAGAGCCTCTTGTGAACGATATAATTTTCCACTTTCTTGTACGTCACCTTGCATGTGTGGCACTCGTAAAACGAACCTCGGCTGTAGCGCGCCGGCCTGCGCGCTCTCACGTGCTGCTCCCCTGTCGTGGGGCTCGTGCGACGACCGACGTTTAACCCCTCGCCTGTGTCCTGCAGATTCTGGCTCGCGCCCACCATGGAGACCCTGCTGCTTTGAGACGCCGTCGGGACCTTGCTTTCGCTGGCTACCGGAAACTCATCGGCTTGGACGGCTGTCTGCCTCACCAGCGACCTGTGGTTGGCGAAGTACAAGTTGGAGGAGGAGGAGTACGCGTCCCCGTGGAATGTGGACGCCGGCTCGTCGAACGAGTGGCTGCCCCTGAGCGGGACGGGCGTTTTCACCTCAGTGTCGTCCAGCCGTGTGTAGCTTGGCATAGAGTTGCTGCGGGGAAAACCCAGCGTTTCCAAGCTGGGAACAAGTAAATATTCACCACCGGCTTCCGATTTCACAGGGCCTGGTTTGTAAATGGCAGCTGCTATGGCCATCTTTGACATTTTATCATCAGACCCAGTACCGCCTCCATCCCTGTAAGTGTCAGTTGCACCGGAAGAGTCGATGCTGCCAGCTACGTGGCTTCTGTCTATAGTTGCTTGCTGTGCAGTGGGCTGAGTGTTTGACGGTTTTCTCTCTGTGTTTAGAGAAATGGAATGTTCAGAGGGTGTCCACGAACTTACGAGTCGTTCCTTTTTTAAGAAAACCTCTTCTATATGTTCTGGCACACGATTGGGCATGGCTCTGCCTCTCGAGTGAATCGGAAAGTTGCGTCCGAGCACGATGTCCTTGTATGACAATGGATGGAAGTTAGTGGGGCTAGTGAGCGGCTGGTCGGCGCTCTCCGATCGTGAAAAGTAGCCCGAGTCTGTGCTACTTTTGCTTCCAAAGGTGTTTGGCCTGAGGAGGTTTTCAAATGAAGCCAACTGTAAATTCGCCTCCTCGGTTACTTTTGCTGACCAGTTGAGCTTTGGTTTCGGTGACCGCTGCTTCTCAGACTCCTCCATGCAAACGTTCACATCGGACGTCAAGGGCTTCCTGAAGGAATCTGTGAATTGTGCTGATGGCGAAGCCGATGGATTAGGAGGGACGAGGACAACTCTCGGCAAAAACGACTGCATGTCGCCCGTGCCCTGGGACCCTTTGGCACTCCCACTCATCCTCTCTGCATTCTCCTGCCCTGAACATTGCTGAGGATCGTCCTGAAGTCGATCACCGTCGTGTTTCCCTTTAGTATCGGCTGAGAGCTCTGTTTGGCAAGGAGACGTCTTCACTCTTTGCTGTCCATAATCGAAACACGATTCCGATAATAGCCTCGCAGAGTAGTCCTTGACGTCCAAGCTCGCATCCTCCACCGCGGTCTCATCATCCGTGTCTGTGCTCTCGTCCAGCTCGGAATGGGCCTCCTGATCGATCTCCAGTTTCCCAACGCCAAGCTGCTCCTCCATCGCGAGCGACTTCTCGGCGGAAGCTGATCTCTCCAGTGAAAAGGATTTCTCAATCTCAGTCCAGTCCCCACTGCCGCCGTTGTCGGTTCCGCACACAAGGCCAGCCTTGACTGCATGTGCGTGGGACTTGCGATGCTTGTAGAGGTTGCTCTTGGTCTTGAAGGCGAAGCCGCAGGCCAGGCATGGGTACGGTCTCTCCCCGGTGTGCGAACGGATGTGCTTCTTCAGCACGCTCGGCTTGGCGCACGCACGGCCGCAGTAGGGACACACATACTTGCCGGGCTTCTTTGGCCTCGAGTCTCTGTCTCTCGCCGGTCTCCCCCTGCTGCTCTGCCCCCGGTACTGTGCATACACCTGGCCGCCTTTCGCCTCTGCCGGCACGTAGCACGGCGCTGCGTATAGACCGGAGCTCTCGCTCGGGCCCTCCTGCGAAGACGGCAGTGGCCCAGCGCGACGCGTTCCCTGCGCTGGGAGTGGGACGTGGGGCGGCTGCTGCGATGGCGAAGCGGGCGGTCCAGCGCGCGAGTACTGGGTGGGGTACACATACTGCACCACGCCCCCCCTCACCCTGTAGCGCGCACCGCCGTGTGGAGGCGCCACGAACCGCTGCTGCCGCAGATGCTGCTGCTGCTCCCCCCACTGAGTCTGGGGCCGCTGCTCGCCGGGCCTCGGCGCGACCTGAATGCGGTTCTGGCTTTCGTCATCGCCACAGTGCAAACTCTGCTCCGGCTGCGCTCCCCCCTTGTGCCGATGCTCGGCGGATGCCGTCTTGTTAAATTGGCCGTCATCGCCGCCGTGCTTCTCCTGCGCGAGGACGTATGCGTGCGGCGAGGCCAAGCCCGGCTCTCTCGGCTTGGGCCGCATCTGAGTTTGCTGCTCCGCGGTCAGCGTCCCGTAGCGCTGCTCCGCAACGTCGCCGCTCTCGTCGTCGTTTGCCTGCCTCAGCAGGGTCAGGTCGGGCTCCACGGCCTGAAGCAGCACGTCCAGCGGACTGCTGCCCCCCCGGGACTTGTCCAGCAGGCTGGCTGCTCTGCCCGGCTGCCACTTGGCGTCGCTCGCTGCTAGAACGGAGTTCCCAAGCGGCGCCGCGTCGCACCCCAGGCTCCACTGGGGCTGCCTGCCACTCGACATGTCATCGGAATTATCGCGGGATTATTTTTTGTAAATTACATGTTAATTGTAATTTCCGCCGACGCGTTAATTATAATCAAGCGCTCGCGTGGGGATTATTCTTGACGGGCGAGAGCCGCCTGGTGCGATTGGGCTGCTCTTCCGCCTCTCCCGGGCGGCGGTGGGCGTTAGGAGCTTCGCTGAGCCACGGTGGAAACCGGCGGTGGCGGCGCCATCTCCAAAGGGACAATTGGACCAGAGCAATGTCCGCGGAGGGTCACTGCCGGCGCTGGTGGCCGGGATCGGCGATGCGGCCGAGCGCGTCGCCCGTGGCACCGTCAGTCCGTCGTGACCGTTTAGAGCCCCGGCATCCGTCCACGGCCGTCATGTGGACCTGAAACATAAGAATGGATTTTTTTTTTATTAAGACTTTGGAAATTTCCTGAAACTCTCGTGTGCCGCTTTTGACAAATTTTGGTGAACCACTTTGCAAATACCATTTGCTTGTGAAACGAGAATGAACTAAGCAAAATATTTACAATGCCAAGTGTAGTTACACGGTTTCCTGTGATAACAGCTTGCTTCCGTTTCATTTGGAATTCAAGTCACCAGACTCACAGACTTCAAATGCCCCACGTCACTAGTGAAATGCACCAGACATGTTAACTCACTCTCACCGCTTATGTTTGCTCACTAACGCTCTCGCCACTCATGATAACGCACTAACACTTTCACCACTCATGATAACGCACTAACACTCTCAACACTCATGATAACGCACCAAAAAATCTCACCACTCATGATAACGCACTAACACTCATGCCCTTCATGATAACGCACTAACACTCTCAACACTCATGATAACGCACCAAAAAATCTCACCACTCATGATAACGCACTAACACTCATGCCCTTCATGATAACGCACTCATACTCTCACATGAGGCTGGATGGCATGTGTAGGGCTGGTGAGCTCTGCAGGAAGTCACTTGTTCACTAGAACCTCTCTTTTGGTACAGTATTTGACTCGTCGAGCTGATTTGATTATTTAAAAGACAGGGATAAATACTGAGCGCATTCCTGCTTTATATGATTCAGCGCTTATTGTCAACCCACTGCTGAATGATTCAGCCACGGGGTTTTTGACCATACTTCACCATGTAGGTTCGTGCCCAAAACATGTTCGGTTGTCACTCGCCACTGATGTTAGCCATGGCCAAGAACAAAAATTGGGTTCATATTCTTAGGTTTTATCGGTAAAGTCATGTAGGTAAAACATCAAAATTAATAAAAATAAAATAAAACAAAAATCACGACGTTTCGGAGGCAACTCAAGTCTCCGTCATCAGGTGGGACCGTCACAGCCGGATTAGCTGCATCAAGTGAGGCAATGATTCAAGATGTAATCCCTTAAAAAGCAAGTTGAGGGGGAGGAGAGGGGGGGGAGCTCATCAGAATGTGGTAGCCAATGAATGGAACGTATCGGGAGGGAGGGGGGCGGGGCTCAAAGACGGCACGGAGTGCCAACGTACAACGCATCGGGAGGGGGAGGGGGGGGCGGGGCCAAAAGAATGCACGACGGCGTGGATGCGGTTGCTGTTGCACAACGCATCGGGAGGGGGAGGGGGGGCGGGGCCAAATAATGCACGACGGCGTGGAAGCGGTTGCTGTTGCACAACGCCAACGCATTGGACAAAGAGGGGGAGGGGGAGGCCTGATACACATGATAGAAAAAGAACGAAAATGCCCATGTTTATACCAATGCTGGCTGAACAATGAAGAGAGTACTGTTAAACACTGGGGATGTTAACATTCGGTAAAGTAAAGTAAGATAGTGCCTGTCAGATAAGATGGTCCAAAAAAGTGTAATTAAGTCTTTTTTTTTTGCGTGGTTGATAACATCTTTCCAATGATTACTAAGTTTGTACCCATCATCACGGTTGAAATTATGTCTGTGTTTGTATATTTGTATGGCTTTGTGTACAAACCTTTGATGGTAGCCGGGAGGTTTGCAGAGAACCTTGGTCTCGGAAAAGACAATTTCATGAGAGCCCACCGAGTTGTAGCAATGATCGGCAACGGCCAAAGAATCAGTTCTGCCGTGTTTCAGATCTGACTTGTGCTCGCGGACACGATCAGAAACATGACGTTTCGTTTCTCCAATGTAGCAATCACCACAAATGCAACTCAATTTGTAGACTCCAGGATACTGTAAGTCAGGAACGACATCCTTCACAGATGGAATCAGATCACGGATTTTATGTACTGTACTGAATCCGACTTGGATCTTATGTTTGTTTAGAATTTTGGAGATCTTTTTGGTCACACCTGCTATGTATGGTAACGTGATAGTTTTGGTCGGAGTTTCATGTGGCTGTTCCTGTGTGGTGGGAGAGACAGCTTGGCGGATAGTACGGTCAGAGTATCTGTTCATCCTGAGGGTCCGATGTACATGTCTTAATTCACCGGTCAGGTGGTGTTGGTCAGAAATGTCATGGGCTCTATGGTATAGCGTTTTGATGAGAGAATTCTTTTGAGATGGGTGGTGGTGGGAATCCGGTTTCAAGTAGGAATCTGTGTGGGTGGCTTTCCTGTAGACAGAATGCCCCAAGGATCCGTCAGGCCTCCTCTCAAACAGAATATCCAAGAATGGTAGTTTACCGTCTTTCTCCACTTCCATGGTGAATCTGATGGATGGGTGTCTAGAATTGATGTGGTCCAAGAAGTGGTTCAATGCTGGGAGGCCATGTGGCCAGATGACGAAAGTGTCATCCACATACCTCTTCCACAGGGAAGGACGCAGGGTGGATGTCTGGATGGCGTCTGATTCAAACTTTTCCATGAACATGTTGGCTATAACTGGTGACAAGGGGGAGCCCATAGGGGTACCCTCATTCTGTTTGTAGAAGGTGCCATTATTGTTAGGGTGTCCGGTACTGGGACTTTGGTAAACAAATATACTACATCAAAGCTGACGAGGATGTCATCAGGGGATAGTACCATGTCCTTAACCATAGAGACTAATTGGGTTGAGTTGAGTACTGCCGAAGAGGTCTTGCCTGTGAAGGGGAGCAGAGTATCTGATAGAAAACGGGCTAGTTTGTACGTAGGAGAGTTTATCGTCGACACGATGGGTCGTAGCGGGGTGCCTTCCTTATGGATTTTGGGAAGACCATAGAGTCTGGGAGGTCTTGCCGCCGATGGTTTTAGAGAGGGACATTTGAGGACTTAGTCCAACATGGATTGAATTCTGATGCACCTGCGCTGGTTAGGCATTGCCTCACCAACACCTATTTTACCTGGAATGGCACCTTCTACAAACAGAATGAGGGTACCCCAATGGGCTCCCCCTTATCACCAGTTATAGCCAACATGTTCATGGAAAAGTTTGAATCAGGCGCCATCCAGACATCCACCCTGCGTCCTTCCCTGTGGAAGAGGTATGTGGATGACACTTTCGTCATCTGGCCACATAGCCTCCCAGCATTGAACCACTTCTTGGACCACATCAATTCTAGACACCCATCCATCAGATTCACCATGGAAGTGGAGAAAGACGGTAAACTACCATTCTTGGATATTCTGTTTGAGAGGAGGCCTGACGGATCCTTGGGACATTCTGTCTACAGGAAAGCCACCCACACAGATTCCTACTTGAAACCGGATTCCCACCACCACCCATCTCAAAAGAATTCTCTCATCAAAACGCTATACCATAGAGCCCATGGCATTTCTGACCAACACCACCTCACCGGTGAATTAAGACATGTACATCGGACCCTCAGGATGAACGGATACTCTGACCGTACTATCCGCCAAGCTGTCTCTCCCACCACACAGGAACAGCCACATGAAACTCCGACCAAAACTATCACGTTACCATACATAGCAGGCGTGACCAAAAAGATCTCCAAAATTCTAAACAAACATAAGATCCAAGTCCGATTCAGTACAGTGCATAAAATCCATGATCTGATTCCATCTGTGAAGGATGTCGTTCCTGACTTACAGTATCCTGGAGTCTACAAATTGAGTTGCATTTGTGGTGATTGCTACATTGGAGAAACGAAACGTCATGTTTCTGATCGTGTCCGCGAGCACAAGTCAGATCAGAAACACGGCAGAACTGATTCTTCGGCCGTTGCCGATCATTGCTACAACTCGGTGGGCTCTCATGAAATTGTCTTTTCCGAGACCAAGGTTCTCTGCAAACCTCCCGGCTACCATCAAAGGTTTGTACACCAAGCCATACAAATATACAAACACAGACATAATTTCAACCGTGATGATGGGTACAAACTTAGTAATCATTGGAAAGATGTTATCAACCACGCAAAAAAAAAAAGACTTAATTACACTTTTTTGGACCATCTTATCTGACAGGCACTATCTTACTTTACTTTACCGAATATTAACATCCCCAGTGTTTAACAGTACTCTCTTCATTGTTCAGCCAGCATTGGTATAAACATGGGCATTTTCGTTCTTTTTCTATCATGTGTATCAGGCCTCCCCCTCCCCCTCTCTGTCCAATGCGTTGGCGTTGTGCAACAGCAACCGCTTCCACGCCGTCGTGCATTCTTTGGCCCCGCCCCCCCTCCCCCTCCCGATGCGTTGTGCAACAGCAACCGCATCCACGCCGTCGTGCATTCTTTTGGCCCCGCCCCCCTTCCCGATGCGTTGTACGTTGGCACTCTGTGCCGTCTTTGAGCCCCGCCCCCCTCCCTCCCGATACGTTCCATTCATTGGCTACCACATTCTGATTAGCTCCGCTCCCCCTCTCCTCCCCCTCAACTTGCTTTTTAAGGGATTACATCTTGAATCATTGCCTCACTTGATGCAGCTAATCCGGCTGTGACGGTCCCACCTGATGACGGAGACTTGTGTTGCCTCCGAAACGTCGTGATTTTTGTTTTATTTTATTTTTATTAATTTTGATGTTTTACCTACGTGACTTTACCGAAAAAACCTAAGAATATGAATCCTTGCAGTCACGAAAGCTTCAAATCTAGAAAAAAATTGGGTTCACAGTGAGGTGCGCAAACCAATGCGCCACTGCACTACCCATACTCATAAAAATATAATCGTATTTTTTTTTAACTGCAGAGGTAATTATTCGAGAATTGGAGGTGATTAATTATTTTCACCCTCTGCTTTTGCATTTATGGGCAACACATTACCAGAAATTACACATGCCCCACACGTTTTAGTAAAATGACCAAGCGTTTCAGTCTTGTAGCCCTGCTTTTACAGTCGCGGCACGACATTATCGAGACGTGCGTGTGGGCGTCCACCAATCTCATTCTGGTGATTACACCCACAAAGAAAGCACAGTCCCTCTCTCTCTCCGCCATCTGAAGATGTGAAAATGCCAATTGAACCTTAGTTTACTCTAAGTTAAAGTTATCTGAATGTATTTTGACATACCGTACTTTATTGGATGCTGCATTCGTGCCGAGTGTTGTGCGAAGTTATCTATGTTTAAAATTTACCACTTCATAAAAAAACACGGTGTTATGAGTAAGCAACAGACAGCGCAAGACGCGAATTGGTTCAGGCAATCGCTCTGCTTCAGATCGGCGACCCCGCTGTTTATGAACACGCCATGGCGCATCATGAAATGAAGATGGGCGGCATTGCGATCTCAGAGTGCATCTCTGGACCACTGCCATCTTGTCCCGGTGGGCTGACATCCGCGGTGGCACGGAGTGGTTGAGTGCACCAATGTGTTGCTGAGGCCGTACGACAGTTTTCTTCAATAAATAAAATACAGACAAAAAAAAACAGCAGCTGAAGAACAATGGACTTGAGAGTTTTTGACGAGACGAGAGTCATGTTTACAGGCTGAGCTCTTTGTCAATCCACTGCCTCATTCACTTTTCCTCTTTTCTTCCATAATTTAAAATAACGCGGCGGTGGGCAGGCAGGCCATGCACCCTATTCAACTCAACACGAGAGCAGACTCCTCTTGTACCATGTGTTTTAACGTTGCTCACATGACATTATGTTTCACAAGTCAACAAGAAACTATTTGTAATTAGCAGAAAAGTTGTTTTGTGTATTCACAGATTCCAAATAACAGTGCCATAAGATGTGTCAATAAGTGTTACTGTAAGTGCTCATTTAGAAAACTAATTTGTATCGAGGCACAGACATCCACTGTTGTTGTAACCCAAACATTTAATTAAACGCTCGCTGTGAATAACTGAGAGTGTTTGTGTATGGAACATGTTCCAGGACAAAATAAACAAGCCGAATCTATGCCTCCCTCACATATTTGTTCCTCCACGTAAAAAATATATATATATCTTACACAATCCATTGGCCAAGTGGCATTCTGGGACAGCATAATTATAGCAGATGCGCAAAACTCAGGACCGGTTTTGGCATTCAGTACCTCATCATCAGAGTCAAAATTGTCGCAAAGCAATGCTGGTGAACCGCTAGATGTACCAAAACAAACTTCTAAGCACAGAGAGTGAAAATCAAGCCCAATAAAATCGCAAGGAGTAAAAATAGCGCCTAGGTATAATAAATACCTCGGGGGTCTGGGTTTTGGCAAGAGAGCTATTTTTAGAAGCCGAGGAAAGGCCGCGCTTGCTTGCGTCACCGCAACGGCCCACCAGGCAATTACCGAGCGCTGAGTCATCCTGCCGGAACAACTTCCTGGTGATGCTCAGCCTGCCTTCCCGGAATACACCACAGCTGGTGGCAACATCATTACGACATTGATTTGATTTAATATTTTGTGTGTATACAATGATACAATGCAACGCGCTCTCGATCCGCATCACATCCGAATGCGGCAAGGCAAAACGAAAGGGGAATGTAGGCTCACAAGGATCTTCACAACGTCTCAATGCGAAACATCAGCTGGAGAAAAAAACATCGGAATAAAAGTGATAATGGTAAAAATACAGAAATCAAATCCAAAAATAAACTGCCCAAAATAAACCCATCCACAAAGTGCCAAGACACAACATTTTAGATGCGCTTATGAGGCCATCTGGGACGCTCTTCCTTCCGATATTAGGAAGCTACTGGAGATATCCACTTTTAAATGAAGATGGAAAACTATTTTTTTAAACTGCTTTTGTGCTTAGTTTATTTTTCTTCCTCCACACCTCCGATTAACACGATAGGCTACATACGGTGTGAAAGAAGTTCAACATACGTCACGCACACACACAACATCTACACCCACGACTCAATATATTAAACATGCTGTCAGCACTGAGTCACTTTCAAAGAATAGAGCCAACCCAAAAATCTACAGGCCAGGTGAGACGAGTCAGTGCCTATAGGCAAGCAAAGACGGACCATATTTGTATAAAAGCCCATTTGGTGTCCGCAGGGTAAGCTGTGCGTGTATGTGATTTGAAATGAGGGCTGTTTCCACGTTGGTTCAAGCTGTGTTTTATAGCTCAAACAGGGCCACGACAAACATGTATTAGGCATAGGGTATTTTTTTGATGATAGAAAACAGTGCAAACCCAAGTGTGATGGATGTGTGATGGATCCACTCACAAACTTTCAAACGCCACTGATAACAACCCTGCCTTTACTAGACAAAGTGCAAACATTCATTATACTGTAGTTGAAAATATTTATCACATGAAAACCTCATCAAGCCTTAAATACTTACATTTCCGGACAATCCCAACTAATTTATAAACTCTGAATCCAAGACTGTATAACAAAAATAACTTACGAAGTTGTGAGTACAAAAACAATGCACCTGTAACAGGGTATTGTTATTCTTACTTGAGGTGAATGAGGAGTCGTGAATGCTGCTGCATCCTTGAGGGTGCGCTGTGCATGCAGAACGCTCGGCCTCTGTGCCCTCCTCTCTGCACAGGGCCAGGCGGCCGCTACCACCGGTGCACTGGGACACAGGAGAGCCATCTCTTTGAGTCCAACTCCGCAATTTGTCAGGGCTATAGCTTGGTGCTCTCACGCATATCTAACGGAGAGGTTCCTTGCCATTAAACATCTGCAAGTTCACCAACATTGGCTCTTCTGATGAGATAGTGAATGCCTCGTGTCAAATTAAATGCTGCTGAAATAATGCACTCCCCAAAGGGCCGCGTGGTTGATGGAATGTGTCTAACATACTTTTTTTTATTCAAGTGAGAGGGACAAATGTGGGAAGGATGTGAATTATCTGCTTGTTTATTTTGTAACGTACCTTCTCCACAGTGACACTAATGATCCGTTTGTGTCCTAAACACCCCAATCTACTGGGCACCTCAATGCTGTCACAATCCTAAAACCAGACCTTCAGGTGCTCATTATATTACCTTCCCCTGTACATATTCTTAACCCTAACAAGGACGGTCTAAAAATAATTGACAACAGCGAAGTGGCGGTTCGTAGGACGCCCACACATGGGGCCACTTGAGGTTGCGTTGCCTCCTCTTCAATTTTATTTATTCACAGCGCATATCGCACGTGCTATGCAATGTAATTATCTAGCTGCTGTATGAAAAGATAATCAGAATAATAATACTTTGGGTGTTTTTACAAATATTTGTATAGTGACATGGAATGGGTCACTACGTAGCATAGCGCAGATTGCTGGCAGAGAAGGGCATCTGCAGTTTCAGCAGCCCTGTCTGTCAGCAGGTCACGTGATAAGCCAGAGAGAGGGATGTAGGGGAAAGGTGATAGAGGGGGCACGTGAGGTAAGCCTGGGACCCGGCGAGTCGGTTCGAGAAGGGGGGCGTGGCCGGGGTGGAGCGAGGCCACGCTGGGAGGATAAAAGGGGACCCCGAGCAAAGGCTCGGGCTGTTGCCTGGAGTGGATCCCGTCGTGCTGCTGGAGTCTTCGTCGCCATCTACGTGTTCACCTTCTCAGCGTCGTCAGTCAGACAGTCTGCCAGCTGTCCTGACTGGGAGTTGTAGTTACCTCTTGTAACTTCTGAAGGCTGATAATAAATAGAGTGCCTCCTACATATGTATAGCGCCATTCATGCCAACATTTCTACGGCGGGACTCCTCTCCCATATGGAGGACCAGGACCGTCACTGCTGGTCATCATATCTCTGTGGCAGCCCCTGGCCGTCTGGAATGCATCCGTTATCATGGATCCTCAGAAGGTTGTCTCCCAATGGCTGGGGAGGTAGCTTTGCGGATTGTGCGGTCCGAGTATGCATTCGTCCTGAGGGCTTGGTGTACGTGCTCCAACTCACTAGCTAGGTGGTGCTGGTCGGAGATGCAACGGGCCTTATGGTGTAGTTTTTTGATGAGGGAATTCTTCTGGGCTGAATGGTGGTGGGAGTCAGGCTTTAGATAGGCATCCGTGTGGGTGGCTTTCCTCACATGCCCTTTGGATTGCACCTCTCAGGCTCACATGCCCTTTGGATTGCACTCTCATGCTCACATGTCCTTTGGATTGCACCTCTCATGCTCACATCATTTGGATTGCACTCTCAGGCTCACATGTCCTTTGGATTGCACTCTCAGGCTCACATCATTTGGATTGCACTCTCAGGCTCACATGTCCTTTGGATTGCACCTCTCAGGCTCAAATGCCCTTTGGATTGCATTCTTATGGTGCTAATCTCTCATTAACACTGCTATTGTGCGTATATGCGGGCATGATACTCTTACGTGGTGACGGAAGCTCATTCATGCTAATCTCCCTCCCTAATCACCCCCATTAACACAACTGACGTGCTTACATCCGTGGATGGAATTCCTTTCCAGCTCAGACCCCGCTTGCTTGCCCATCGCCACATATATAACCTTGTTGTAGCTGCTCTATCGCTGGTTCAGCAGTTCCACTGCTGGATTATATTTTTTCTGCCTGAGGACGACCGCTTGTGTTGCGTAGTGGTGATTTATTTTATTTATATCTACTTGACTTTACCGAAAGAACCAAAAAGTATGCACTGACTTCTGAAGGCACCACAACTCTCTCCCTCAGCTTTCGAGCGACACTGAGCTCGCTCGACACCTCAGAGTCACGGTCATTTATGTCGGGAACACTGCGTGCATTAGGACTTGCACTGTTATAATTATTAAAAGGGAATCTCAAAACGCTGCCATTGGATTTTTGTAACGCACAGTTTTCGCACAGAGGTGTGGAAAACCACAAACAGGCGGGAAGACAACCAGAACTGGTGTCAGCAATTGCCCCAGCTCTTGTGATCCTGCATTGAGATGTTTTGCCAACTCCGTAAATGCAGAGTACCAGGAGAAAACCCCACGCATGTGAGGGGAGGGAAACACTTAATCTCCACAGATGTAAATTGATCCACTTGCTGTCCTGCTGTACCCTGGCTAAAAGCCAGGAGATGTTGCTTCCACAGTGCTGTGTTACAGGTCATGTGCAGCATAGCCACCAACGCCCGGCAACATGGCGCACCAATGGCTAAGTCTCATGGGTCAGTCACCAAGACGCATCCTGGTACCGGGTCCCATGATAAGAACTGAGGAAAAACAAAGAGTTACATAATGCAGCCAACAAAACGCCAGGTGCGGCACCGTGCATGCAATCGATTTGCTTCACGTGGTGTTGCGCTAACCCGCTCGCCCGTCGAACAAGGAGCGACGCATTTGCAACGCTACATGGCACAAATGGAACGCGCACCGCGAGACTCGACGCACCGCATCGGGGTGCGTCACCAACGCAGCCACCGCGTTCCAACATGCAGTCACAGGCGGCGCAGAAAGCAAAACCAGAATTCTAGATTTGAAGCTTTCGTGACTGCAAGGATCCATACTCTTAGTTCTTTCGGTATACCCTGGAGTCTATAAACTGAGTTGCAGCTGTGGTGACTGTTACATTGGGGAAACGAAACGTCATGTCTCTGATCGTGTCCGCGAGCACAAGTCAGATTTGAAACAAGGCAAAATTGAGTCGTCCGCCGTTGCCGATCATTGCTACAACTCGGTGGGCTCTCATGAGATTGTTTTCTCCGAGACTAAGGTGCTCTGCAAGCCTTCTGGCTACCATCAAAGGTTTGTACACGAAGCCATTCAGATATACAAACACAGACATAATTTCAACCATGATGATGGGTACAAACTTAGTAATCATTGGAAAGATGTTATCAACCATGCAAAAAAGATTTAATTACACACTTTTGGACCATCTTATCTGACAGGCACTATTTTACTTCACCGAGTGTTAACATCCCTAACGTTTAACAGTACTCTTTATTGTCAGCCAACACTGGTATGAACATGGGCATTTCTGCTCCTTTTCTATTATGTACATCCACAGTTACTTGCGCAACACGTCCCTAACCATGAGTCCATTCATCCCACAGTGACTTGCGCACAAACAGCATAACAAAGAGCGGCTTAATCGCATCTAATTCATTTACCCACCCAGCAGTATAACAAAAGCAGTAATTGACCACTTCTCAACTCCTCCTCCCCCGCTGCCCTATTTGGCTCCTCCCCCCTTAACCACTATATAAGGTACAGATATTTTGCTGTGACGGTTTCACCTGAAGACGGAAGCTTGTGTTGCCTCCGAAACGTCGTGATTTTTATTGTTTTATTTTTATTAATTTTAATTTCATTTTTTACCTACCGTGACTTTACCGAAAGAACTAAGAGTATAGCAAACCCAGACTCAGGATCTCAGCATCTCGCGACACCACCAGCCTCTATTGAGACGTTATTGTCACACTTGACTAAGTGAAACATAACCACCCCTAGCATGACCCAGCAAGAACACTAGCATCCACAAATCCACACTGTGCGTACAGTGTTGCTGACTCAAATGGTCTATTGGTAATGTTAGTGTTCTCATTTTACGTTTGTAATGTTATAGCTTCTAAGCACAGGTCTAAAGGCCCCCAAAACGTTTAAATTGTAACAGATAAGAGTTAACATTAATTTAGTTGAAGGTCATTATTATTCTTGGTTCTTTTATTCTTTCCCTTCTACGTGACTTTACCGAAAAAAACAAGAATATGAATCCCTGCAGTCACGAAAGCTTTAAATCAAAATTTAAGGTCATTATTGTGACAGCTCGGGATAAGAGACGATGATGGAAAAGGGAATTCCAAAGTGAGCAGTGGGAGGGAAGAAGCAGAAAGAAAAGTGAGATGAACTGCAGTGTGGCGAGTGGGTAAGTGAGTGAGTGAATGGGAGAGTGAGTGGGTGAGTGAGCGAGCGAGTGAGTGGGTGAGTGAGAGTGCATGAGTGAGTAGGTTGTTGCTTTGACCTGCAGTGTGACGAGTGAGTGGGTTGATTAATCGAGTGGGAGGGTGAGTCAATGGGTGAGTTTGTGAGTCGTTGTGAATTGCAGTGTGGTGGTTGAACACAGTGTGCATGATGATACGGGGAAGTCAGTGTCTGGCAGAACCGAGTCCTCAACACGAGTGGAGGAACAGTAGCCATGGTAGTAGGAATATAAGAGGAATTAGGAAATAACATACGTGCGCAACATTTATTCACGACGTGTCTGAATTTAATATTGTAACAGTAGTTTAATTATTTTTTTTCACCAAAACTTCCCCAGGGTCCCGACCGCTGAAACAACACAATTCACGATGCCCAACGGGGGCCGTGCGGTGACTGCACCATGCACATTTAACTGACACTGTGAAAACAAAACAACTCCAAGCCAGCCAGTGAATCGTGGGTTACACAAAACAAACAGGTGGCAGGGTTTCATTGATGGGGAAATAGCGAGCGATCCATTGCTGTAATGGGTCAGTGGCTTCCCATCCGTTTTCGAAACAAGTTCAGGATGACGCTCGCCTTTGCGAACGTGTGCACGCTTCTGGCCCCCCCACACTTAACTCTCCCCTCTCATTGCTGCATGTGGCCCCTTTTCTGGGGCCCTTCGCTGATTTGGCCTAGTGTTGCTCACTACACCTCAACCAACAGGTGGGGATTGTGGGCGGACGAGTATTTACACGTGCAACTCCCACGGTCCAGGATGCTTACCCCCACTGCACATGCGTCCAATGGATTCTGTTTCATTGTTCAAATCTCGGTGAGAAAAAATTTCATTCAACTTGGCTGAATTTGATCAATAGATGATGCATTAATAATGTTGATAAACACAATCTATAACGTGCCATATTTCATGAATTGGAAGCAATATTCCAACGATAACTCGGAGGCACGGAGCAAGTGCTCAGTCCCTCGTATGCTTGTGGAAAACTGACGAATACCAAGTCCTGAGTTTTAACTGGGAAAAAAACCCAACAGCTTGCTACCCACAGCAGGAAAGTACAATAAAGTGCATCTGAATTGACCAGGAGGGGGCAAAGCAGCCCGACGAGGCATCCACAGTGCAGGGCAGTGTACAGACCCAGGTAACTCACCACTATCCAGGGGACACCCGGGGTCATGCTGGAGGGAGGGGCGGCCCAGATAAAACAAAAACACAGAGGATTGAAAGACGTTTGTAAACTAGGCCATAAAAACCCGTGCATTGTTTACCTATGAAGGCTGGCACGGGGTGCACGACAGGGTGGTTGTATTGTTTTATGAGCACAATCGGTCACCGAGTCACGAGTTCATGGCGGCTAAGAATAGAAGCAGAGTCAGGACGCCACCCGCCGGATGAGCGGTGGAGACACCACAGTAGGTATTTCGGACCCTTTTGTCACTCGCGAGCTCACGGTAGTCGACAGCGTGGATATTCTGCTCCCCCCCTCAACCCCGTAACTGCAAGTTAACCGCACCGCGTCCTCAGTAAGGGTGATGCATTGTACGCAGCTACCACGCATTTTCCATTGCACACTCTGTCTTGCACCGTCTATGTTCCTGTATGGGTCAGCAGGCCGGACCAGGTGCGATCTGTCAAACCTCCAGTGGAGGGGGGTAAATAGAATGGATTTTTCCAACGCGCACTGACCAGCGTGAAGTATGGCCAAACAATCCCCACGATGGACACGGCGTGAGGAAGCCTTGATCCAGTAACAGATTGAAAACATAATCACAACGGAACACTTTACAGTGACATCGCCTTCATGTGCGACGTGCACTTTGAGATAATTGTAGTAATAATAATACATTCTTCCTTGCGAAGCATCACTGAATCTCACAACTCTTTTAGAGGAGGGTTCTGCTGCATTGAGATATTTGCTCGATTCCAGTGATGAGAGTTTGGCTTCTCATGCGAGGAGACCATGGGGGGGGGAGACCAGAGAACCCAGATAAAACCCCCCATGCATTGGAAGGGGAGACACGCGAATGTGTGCACAAGAATCCACGGCTGTGCTGCCCTCTCCCATGCAGCGTCGCACTGAAGCGAGGCCCAGGTTCGGCCCAGCTGGCAACGTCAACTCAACATCTTCCATCCGGGGCTGGGGAGGGGGAATACATGTCGACCCAATATGCAGCGAGCGATTCGCAGTCTCTCCGGCACAAATACGTTCAGTGTCCCCTTCCACAACACGTCCTGTGCAGTGGCTTCAGCTGGAACGCTGGACCCACGTGACCCCCCCCCCCCCCCCCAGGGCTGAGCTCAGAGGGCCCACTCCACCAGGGAACCAACACCCAGATGCAAAGTTACAGCCAAATTTTGGACCAACAAATTAAACTGACTATGAAAACTAAGAATAGGTTTTACCCTTTCTGACAATAAAACAAGTGTCATGCTGTTCAAACACGAAATGAAAACCTTTTGCAAGGAATCAAGTTTGCATTAACCACGCGTTTTTGTCGTGAACATGCAAACAAAAATTATCTTATGCGCTATCTGCTGATATGGCTGTTCAGACCGAGCTATAAATGCCCTGACATGTGCATTGTCTTTGTACTCTTAGCCTCTTGACGTTCTCTGGTCTGACACCGGTGAGACTAGGACATAAAAAGGCTGTCTCTGGTGTAGACTGATCACGTATAAACGTATTTTTTACACATCCCATAGACCTCGTGAGACACAAAACTATACAATACACAACAATGCATTTGTTTATTTTGTTACTTATATTCTCCACAATGACGGTTAATGATTATTTGGTGCTACTAATTATGTCATACCTAGAACCACTTGCTTTCTGGGCTACTCCAGGTGCTCTTCAGACACACCATCCCTGCATGATCCACCAACCCTAACCCTGCCTCCGCATCACCACATCCGCCATCACACAAGACTTTTAACTGTAATTTTTTTATGGCCAGAAAAAAGTTCTCAGCAATGCAGATAAATCAATGTGACAAACTCAAATGACAATCCCAAGTGACAAACCCACGTGACAAACCCAAGTGACAAACCCGTGTGAGTTCTCTTCACCCCATACACAGCACAACCACGTGCCATCCCTTCCCCCTTGGGCCCTCCCCCCTCGTTTCCTCGCTAGGGGTTCCCTGGACGTAACCTGCTCGTGTCGTGTTGAATTTCTCCCTTTCTCTTTCCCCCCTCTCCTTTTTTTCTTTCTTTTCCTCTTTTTTGCCTCTTCCTTCTTTTCCCCCCTCCCCCTTCCTGTATTTACTGCTCCTATTCTTTTTCTGGCGCCTCTTTATCTCCTGCAGGTGGTTTGAGCATATATGGTAGTCGGTAATGTAGTTCTGTTTTACACCCTCCTGTTGAGGGCTGCACTCTGCTCTCACCAGTCATTCAAGGAGGTGTTTTTTTTCTGGGCTCGGGGTTGAGTCCAAGGTTGTTGGTTTTGTTGTTCGTCTTCCCCTTTCCATCCCTTTATGCCTTGGTCATTGCATCCCAGTCGGGGTCGTGCGGAAATGCCTAGCTGCCTTTGTCCTTCCCCGATAAGAATTCCTGATATGACTTCCGGTAACGTCATGGCCGAGTGAGCATCGCTGAACGGACCTCTCCAACCTCTACTTTAGGAAACGACCCTACAAGTCCAGTCAACCACCTATTTCTCTCTTTAATAGTTTTCTTCATTTTCTTCTTAGCTTCAGGTGCTCGGAAGGGGCCCTAGTTTTTTTTCCTTTTTTTAGCCAGACCTCTTAGGCCTTTTAGCCAGACCTCTTAGCTCGAGTCTGATCATGTGGCTATGTTAGGGGGATTTCCCCCCCCCCCCCCATGTCCTCGTGCTTCATGGCAGGAAGGTCCTCAGGGAAGGTATCCAAGGCTTCGTCCCCACTGCCCTCCCCGGTCAAGGAAAGACAAGAGACCCTGGTGGGAAGGAACGCAGGAGCTCCTACAAGCCCTCGTGGAAAAGACAGAGGAACATACCCGCCCTTCTCTGGGTTCTCAACGAGAAGCTAAGTGAGGTCTGCAGAAGGGTGGAGAGGCAGGAGGCCACCCTTCAAATTACACTAAGGGAGTAGAGCGATCCGTTCATGACCCACAAAGTCTGGCTGCTAGAGCTTGAGGAGGCTTACAACAGGCTGGATGTGAAGGGGTCGGTAGTGCCAACTCAAAACCTCCCAGAGAGAGTTGAGGGCAATGCTCCGCAAAGTGCTCTCACCTACATTCAGCAGCACCGACACGAAGCTCTAAGAAACTCGGAATCCCCTCGCACACAGCCTGTCCAGTCAGACGGCATAGTACAGGCCTACTGGGTGGGTAGGAGGGGTTGGAGGGACCTGATAGAGATGAATAACACAAGACATCGCGTTATTCTGTTTGCAACCCACCATGGCGCTTCCAAAGCTCTGAAGTCAGAACCAGGTCTGGCCTCGAGGGCTGCACTATGGTAACACCGGGCGTTCATATACGTTTTTCCTTTCCTTCTCTTCTCGAGCTCAATGTTGGGCCCAAGTTTGTTGAGTTTAGCTCTTCTTCCCCAGTCCATCCCTCTGCGCCTTAGTCATTGCGTACCAGTCGGGGCAGTTTCAAAATGTCTTGATGCCTTTGTCTCTTCCCGACAAGAACGCAATGACAGGCTCGGGACTCCTCATCCAACCTCTGTTAACAGCAATCAAAGGCCCCTGTGGGTTTGCTCGGATACGAAGGACCTCTTTAGCAATGTATGTGTCAAAAATCCCAACCCCCTCAATCGTAGTAACCCTGTGGGGTCTGAAACTAAACGTCTCGTCAAAATTCCAGCACACACTACTACAGACCCCTCGACATTATGGCTGGGTAAGCTATTCTGGCAAACCGAGGGGATCTTAGGAACAGAACATGAATGCCACAACGTGCAAAGGCAGCGAGTGGGAGTTTGTAGCCAGATCGTCCCTGTTTCCACGGAGATTATCATGAGACGGGCGCTTGGGGTATTACCTCTTCCCCTTCAGGGGATAGACGGGAGTTGGTCACTGCCCCGCAAGACATTTGCGAACAATAAGTTAATTTGGCGTGTGCAGGCTCCTCTTACCTTTGTCCCTCTTCTCCTCCTGTGTTCCCCTCCCCAGATAAAAACCGACACTCCTGCTCGTAGTCCCCACGTGTGTGGGGCAGTGAGCCCAAATTTATCCCCCATCATTGGAACCAGGAGTTGATGAGTTCGGGTTTGAGTCAGTATTCCCTCCCTTTGTTGTGGTTTATGCCTTGTTCTGGGCTCTTGTTGTGTTGCAAAAAAACAAGGATGCCTGATACGATGGCCTCGAGACTCCTCACTCTACCTCCTTTTATAGCAACAAAATTCCCGAAGGGTTTGCTTGGATACAGTGGACCTCCTTCACAATGTCTGTGGTAAAAAGCCCAGCTCCTCAGTTGAAACAGCCCTGGGGGGGGGGCCTGATACTAAGCAGTGTTTAACATCTTTAGAACGTGTTACTGTAAACCCTTGATATTATGGCTGGATAGGCCACTCTGGCAAACAGGAGGAATCACGGGCCTTTTCATGGCAACTCTGGCATGGTAATATTTTAGCCCTTGCGTGATCAAAATATTTTAGCCACTCGAGGGTAAGGAGTAAGATCTCGCAGCCAGATGGTCCCTACCCCCGTAAAGTTTATTGTGGAGTTTGTTGTGGGGTGTGTTGGGGGTGTGCATGTGTAGTGGTGGTGTTGACGTGCGCCGACAGTGATGGATCACGGGGCGCGGGGTTGGGCACGCGATGTGGGTGTGGTATGGACGCGCGCGCCGGTGGTGAGGCGCGCTGACACAAGGTGGGAAAAGAGGATCGTAGCCAGCGCGCAGTGATTGGTCAAATAGGATGGGTGCTCTCAGCGACGTCCGCAGGAGGTGCATAAAGGGGGACGCGCGAGAGCACTCGAGGTTGTTGTTAACCAGTTGAAGACCGAAGACGGAGGGGAGGAGGTAGTGGCCCGAGACCCCTAGTCCCGCCGTCCTTGTCAGGACCGGGGCCCTGTGTGGCTCGGAGCCGAGACTGGGGGACCCGTAGTCCGACGCCCGTGTGGGTCGGGACGGTGGTACCCAGAGCCGAGACGGACACCCCGGCCGGGTGTGTTCCGTAAGGCTACGGGGCGTAAGAGCCCGTGTCAGTGTAGCTGAGTGGGTGTTAGTCACCCGAGTAGCTAAGTGGGTGTTAGTCACCCGTGTAGCTGAGTGGGTGTTAGTCACCCGAGTAGCTAAGTGGGTGTTAGTCACCCGTGTAGCTGAGTGGGTGTTAGTCACCCGAGTAGCTGAGTGGGTGTTAGTCACCCGTGTAACTAAGTGGGTGTTAGTCACCCGTGTAACTATAAGTTGGTGAAATAAAAGAGTGTGCTACCCGTGAAGACGTCTCCCGCCGAGTTACTACTTTACAACTGGCGTCAGAAGTAAACCTGTCTTCAAGAAGAATGGACACAAGGAAGACTACCCGTACCCACGAGCAAGATCGGGGAGACGACGGCGTACCGGAGACACCAACCTCGGGAGGAGAGGACGAGGAGTTGCCGCCGATGCAGCACTTCGCGGCGATGGCCGATGCTCCGCTTGCCTCCGACACCAGCCTACAGGACGCACACTCCCGCCTGGCGGAGTTGCTGCTCGCCGCCGCTGCGATTTTGGCGGAAATCTCCGTTCCAGCGGGCGGAGGGACGGCTGCGGGGTTGGAGGAGGGAGCGCGGCTGGAGGGATCCCGCCAGAAGGCGCTTCGCGCCAAAAGTTTTGAAGTTGGCGCCATTTTTGAGGGTCCGCCACAAATTGGCGGGAAGCGCGGACACCACGTGGCCAGAGATCTCCACACAGCGCAGCCCGCGTCATCGGCGCGCGCCGGAGCTCTCCATTATGCGCCTGCAGACGGAGCCGACATTTTCTGCAACCACAGCGGCGCGCGGGAAAATCGTTCCGACGACGACGACGACCGAGTCCTCCAGCAACGATTGCCCGCGCTATCGGCATTCAAGGCAGACGGGGGCGACTGGGGAGCCTTCCAGCGAAGGTTCCTCGCACATCAAGAAATGTCGGGGTGGTCCGACACCACTGCCCTGCGCGCGCTGCCAGCGATGCTCGACGACGACGCGCTTGCAGCCTTCACATCTGCCCCGAGGTCGTCCCGCTCAACGCTCCAGGCCGCGCTACACCTGATGGCTAAGGTGTTCGGGCCACCCTCGACCTGTCGCCACCATTTCTACGATCGGCGAAAGGTGGTTGGAGAAACAACGCTCGCCTATCGCACGGCGCTGCTCGCCTTGGCGGACTCAGCTTTTCCCCGCATGGACAAGGAGGGGAAGGACGCCATGGTGACGGAGCAGCTGCTGGCGTTGGCTCACGACTTGGGAGTTCCCATCAATACGGCGGACGAAATGGACATCTGCTCCCTGGGGATTGCCACAAGTATTCACGCTTACGAAGTCCTCAAGCGCAAGCCGACGGTCGTCTGCGCATCGGCGGGGAACGGGGCACCGGCCGCCAGGGTCATCGGACCTCAGCCTGCTGTGGCTCGGGAGGAGGCCTTCGCCGTTTCGAGACCGGGGGAGTGGAGAACGGGAGGTCGTTCGCCCACACGTTCATCCCGCAAGCTGGAGCAACCGAAACCTACGACGTCCCTCGTCGTCTGCTACAACTGCGGCCTTCGGGGCCACGTCGCGTCCGGGTGCCGGGCCCCGCGTCAGCGCAACACGGGACCACATCCGGACGACGACCAGGGCCACAAGACATCCCAGCTGAACCCGGCAAGTCGCGGCACCTCACACGTTCGGTCCACATACACGGCACGTTCGGGTCGCCGCTTAGCGGTGGGGGAACCGCGTATGGGCACCGGGGGTTCGGTTCGGCGAGAGGGGTCCGTACACGGCCCGAAAGCAGTCGAATGGTCCGAATTGGCCCACAGGATAGTGGCTGCGTCAGCCGGGTCGTCCGTGGTAACGGGGTTTATTGACGGGGTTGAGGTCCGGGTGCTTGTGGACACGGGTGCGTCGGCCACTATCATTTCGGACCTTATTTATAACATTCTTCCCGTCCAATGTCGACCCCTTCTGCCGGTGGACGTACCATTTTACGCGGCGAACGGGGGATCCTTGGGAATCATCGGCCAGATTCGGGCGACTATTTGTATTGGCGATATAAAATTGGCGGGTCCTATTTTTGTATCATCATCGCTGGCCGTTCCTTGTTTACTAGGCACGGACTTTCTGTCTAAAATGCCCATCAAAATTCTCATAGATCAGGCCTGCATTGAGCTTCCATCGGGACGGCGGGTTGCGTTTTTGACGAGTCCTACTAAGATACGCACGGTTTGTGCGACGGTGCAGGCGCTGGCAACCCAGACTGTACGGGTGCCCCCGGGATCGCAAATGTTGGTACCCCTTCGGTTGAGAAAACCCCTCGGGGTAGATGCGGGGGCACAGGGAGTTCTGCTGGGGCCGTCTAACAGAGCTAAAGGGGGCCTCGACTTAGCGGTGGCCTAGACCATGGTGAGGGTGGACAGTGAGCCGTTCGTTATGGTCCTGAATACGGGGTCGCGGCCGGCCGTGATTACGCAGGGAACGGTGCTGGCTCATGCCGCGCCGCTACCCGTCGAGGAACAGCTCGTTGCTCACGCCGATTCGAGTGCCGATACGCATCCTCAAAGTGAGGAGGGGACAGAGTGGTTGGACTCGTTGTGTGCCGGGTCCAGTAACTTGTCCAGTGTGCAGTTGGGTGCATTGAGGGGCTTGCTACTCGAGTTCGCTGACGTGTTTAGCAGGCACAAGTACGATATTGGCTGCACAGACCTGTTGCGCCACCACATAGTTACTGGGGATGCGGCCCCTATTCGACAGAATCCCTTCCGGCTCAGTCCAGCCGAGAAGGAGCATGTGCAGTCGGCGGTTAATGACATGTTGGCGGCCGACATCATTTCGCCCTCTTCCAGTCCGTGGGGTGCTCCTATCGTCCTGGTTAAAAAACAGGACGGGTCCTTGCGGTTCTGTGTCGATTTCCGCCGCCTAAACAAAATCTCAATGGCCGATGCGTATCCGCTCCCCAGGATGGATGAGTCGCTGGATGCCTTGGCGGGAGCACAGTTTTTTTCGACGCTCGATTTGCTTTCGGGATTTTGGCAATTGCCCCTCGATGACGAATCGAAACCAAAAACCGCTTTCCGGACACCGGGAGGCCTATTTGAATTCAACCGATTGCCCATGGGCTTACATTCCGCTCCCGCCACGTTCCAGAGGCTCATGGAATTGGTTTTGTCAGGCCTCCAATGGGACACCTGTTTGATTTACCTCGATGATATCATCGTTTTCAGCCGGACTTTTGAGGAGCACCTCCAGCGACTGAGAGCGGTGTTCCTCAGGATGCGTTCCGCTAAGCTTAAATTTAAACCGGCTAAATGTTTTCTGCTTCGGGAATCGGTCAGGTATTTGGGCCATATCGTTAGTCGTTCAGGGATCTCGACAGACCCTGCTAAGACGCACTGCGTCAGCTCATGGCCAACGCCAACCTCTGTCACTGAAGTCCGCAGCTTCATAGGATTCGCCTCCTATTACCGTCGTTTTGTCAAGCAGTTTGCCACCATAGCCAGGCCCCTGCACGCTTTGACGGCTAAAGGGGTGCGGTTTCACTTGGGGCCGGAAGAGGAGGCCGCGTTCTGCTCCCTTCGTGACGCCTTGGTGCAGGCTCCCCCCTTGTGTTACCCCGATTTCACGCAACCGTTTGTGCTCGACACGGATGCCAGTAACACGGGTATCGGGGGAGTGCTCTCACAGGTGGTCGGGGGGGTCGAACGGGTGGTCGCCTACGGTAGCAGGGTTCTGTCCCCCGCGGAACAACGCTACTGCGTGACACGTCGTGAATTGCTGGCGATTGTGTTTTTTATACAGCAATTCAGGCCGTATCTTTACGGCCGTCATTTTACGGTTCGCACGGACCATGCGGCTCTCCAATACGCTATGCGGGTGGCGCAGCCATCCGGCCAATTGTCCCGATGGTTGGAGGTCCTTCAGGACTACCAAATCACGACGATTTACCGCAAGGGATTGCGCCACTCGAATGCGGATGCATTGTCGCGGTTGCCGCCGCGTACGGAATGCGCATGTCTGTTAGGATCGGCGCGGTGTAAACCCTCTGTCGCTGTCCCCGCGGAAGTTGTGCTCGCCGCCACGGATACTACGGGGGTCGACGCTCCCACGGGGAGGGACTCGCTGTTAGCGTTGCCTCTCGTCGAGTGGGGCCGTCTGCAAATGGCCGACAGCTCCCTACTCACGCTACGTCGGAAGGTTGACGATCCCGAGGGAGGGGAAACGCGGGTCGGTTCCTGGGTGTGCAGACAGGGCCTCTTGATGAAGTGGGACAACATGTCCCGGCGTCACGCGCTCGTGGTGCCGTTTGCTATGCGGGGTAGGGTCGTCCTGGCTGCTCATGAACGACTCATGCATCTGGGGTTTCACAAAACGCTCGCCCTCATTCAGCGAGACTACTATTGGCCGGGGATGGGCAACGACGTGGCGAACATTCTTAAGGGATGTGTAGGGTGCGCCCAAAGAAAACCGCCACCAATAGCGGCTAATCCACCGCTGCAATCCATTCAGGTTTCGCGCACAAACGAATTGGTCGCGTTAGACATCTTGGGGCCCTTTCCCGCTACACCTCGGGGAAATAAGTTCCTGCTGGTTGGCGTAGAGTACTTCACCCGCTGGCCCATGGCATGGCCACTCGCCAACCAGTCGGCTGCGGCAGTGGCGGACGCCTTTGTCCAAGGTTATGTTTTGGACAAAGGCGCCCCCGAACGCTTGCTGACGGACCAAGGGAAAAAATTTTCGAGCGTTTTGTTGCGCGAGGTGTGCGACCTGTTGGGTACAAAGAAAGTACGTACCTCCCCGTACCACCCGCAGACCAACGGTATGGTTGAACGTCTGAACAGGACGATTACGTCTATGCTGTGCCAACAGGTCTGCGACGACCAGGTGGATTGGGACTTACAGGTACCGGGGGTACTAGCGGCCTATCGAATGGCCCCTCATGCGGCGACGGGGTTTTCTCCATTTTTTCTTATGTATGGGCGGGAGGCCGATCCACCATGGACGTCCAACTGGGGATTTCCCAGCCGCGTGCAAAATCTAAATTGGCAGACCATATCAAGTTTAATATCGCCAAATTGGCTGAAGCGCGAGAGGCTGCGAGATTGAATTCGCGGTCTCGGCAGATCACGAACGAGCGATTGCATGGACGGAGGGTGCATACGCACGATTGGGAACCAGGCGATAAGGCCTGGCTGCATTGTCCACATGCACCGTTGGCTACGTCCCCCAAATTGTTGAGACCATGGAGGGGACCGGTGGAAATTGTGCAGGTTGCACGACCCCAGAGTATACAGATTAAATGGGGAAAACGCCGTTGGTACGTGCACCCCTCCCGACTGAAACCCTACGCGGCGCCGCGTGACCCCGTTTTGTGCCGTAACGACCGAGCGTGTGATGTGACCGTCGACTCGGGGAGGGATGTGTCGCAGGCTGATCCTCACGTGTCTCCACCTGACCCACCCCCAGGTGTCTCGGACCTGACGGCTGTTGACCGTCGGGAACCGGAACCCCGCGGCACGCGCGGAGCCCCGATGCCTGGCCCATGCCTTCCTGAACTGCCGGCACCACCGGACGGTCAACCGCGTCTGGTGCCGTACGACGGACCGGCAAGGCGGACTCGGGCTACGACACAACACTTTTCATGAAAAAATATTTTTTTTCTTCAAACCCGACCTCGCCGCCGTGTTCCCCCTCTGCCGGGGTAATGTCCCGTTCAAGGGACGCTCGGAAAGATTGGGACGCTGCACGAGTCGGAGAGAAAAGAATAAAAAAAATAATAATAATAATAATAAAAATTTCTTTCTGCATACACATTTATTGTTGCCACTCGCCGGATTGTACATATTGTTCTTGCTGTTGGTGTGGCATTTGCTGATTTTTGCGGATTGCGGTGTTCGTGTTGTGTTGTGTTGTTATGTTGTTGTTGTTGTGTTACGGGGCACACATGGGGGGGAGGGGGTGTTGTATATTTTTATAGCAGCCGGGTCGGCTGCGAGCTATGTGGTAGGGGGTGATGTAGTGGTGGTGTTGACGTGCGCCGACAGTGATGGATCACGGGGCGCGGGGTTGGGCACGCGATGTGGGCATGGTATGGACGCGCGCGCCGGTATTAAGGCGGGCTGACACAAGGTGGCAAAAGAGGATCGTAGCCAGCGCGCAGTGATTGGTCAAATAGGATGGGTGCTCTCAGCGACGTCCGCAGAAGGTGCATAAAGGGGGACGCGCGAGAGCACTCGAGGTTGTTGTTAACCAGTTGAAGACCGAAGACGGAGGGGAGGAGGTAGTGGCCCGAGACCCCTAGTCCCGCCGTCCTTGTCAGGACCGGGGCCCTGTGTGGCTCGGAGCCGAGACTGGGGGACCCGTAGTCCGACGCCCGTGTGGGTCGGGACGGTGGTACCCAGAGCCGAGACGGACACCCCGGCCGGGTGTGTTCCGGAAGGCTACGGGGCGTAAGAGCCCGTGTCAGTGTAGCTGAGTGGGTGTTAGTCACCCGAGTAGCTAAGTGGGTGTTAGTCACCCGTGTAGCTGAGTGGGTGTTAGTCACCCGAGTAGCTAAGTGGGTGTTAGTCACCCGTGTAGCTGAGTGGGTGTTAGTCACCCGAGTAGCTGAGTGGGTGTTAGTCACCCGTGTAACTAAGTGGGTGTTAGTCACCCGTGTAACTATAAGTTGGTGAAATAAAAGAGTGTGCTACCCGTGAAGTCGTCTCCCGCCGAGTTACTACTTTACACATGCAGGGAGGTTAGGGGGAGGAGCCGGGCGCTTGGGGATTTTCCCCTCTTACACTCTCTGGGGACAGACGGGATTCTGGGGGACGTCGTGTGTAGGATACCCCTACTTTAGTCCCTTACCCCTTATTTTGCCCTCTCTATATAATAACCGACGCTCCCACTGGTGGTCGCCACGTGTGTGGCGCAGGGAACCAAATTTTACTCCCATCTATGGATACCTGGAGAATTGAGGCTGGGCCTCAGTCCACAGAGTTTTTGTACACTCAACTAACGTCAACTATAACTCAGCGGAGACATTTCCACACAGCTCACGCCGACACAAGAGCTGCAGTTAAAATACAGAAACACAAAGCAATTCGCGCAACGAGTCAACTACATTTGCTCGTGTTTGTATACACACAGAATATGCTCCATATGCACGCAGTGACTGGGCTCATTATGGAAAACAAAAACACATGGTTCAGCTCAAAGCGTTGGGAAGTACAACACTGAACGGTTCTGCCTGTTGCGCAAGCATAGGAGGAGGACCAAACGCAAATGCAACAAACGAACGGAGTCACAGGTGTCACCCGGGCTATCCTGTGCCAGCCGGCTGCCACAGACAGGAATAAGACACACCCTACATTTCTGAAGAAGACTTGGCACATGCCATAGTCCCAGCCATGTCAGCCCACATACAAGATCATGTTCATACAGTTGCAATGGAATAAAGCTCGCACATTTATGACCACCCTCAGGATACAAAAAAAACATCAACAGCACCAAGACACTGAAAAAACTTCAGGTCTGGCAAATCCGAAGAGCTCCAGCTACCCGTAGCTGTACAAGTCTGGCGTAAACTGAAGATCGCAGGCGGCACACAAGCGTGTGTGTGAGTGCCTGTGGAGAGTGGAAGCGCAACAGTTAGCGTGCTGCACTTCAAACCCGACAACACGAATTCGATTCCCGCTCACGACCAACACCGGTGACGATTATTAGAACCGGTCCTGGGCCTCCCCTCGGTCGACTCAGCCTCAAATGAGTACCCAGTGCGGTGTGTAAACATAGCCACTGGGGAGACAAAAGCGGCCGGGTGTGGTTTTAGCCACCCACCACCTTGTGTGCCGTTCCGGCCTTCATAGGTGCCGCTCACCACACCTGCACGGACAGTCTGTTCAAGTATTTTCAGGGGGTCTTCGTTACGGCGTCACCGACATGTGGCTCGTGCGTTCGCCCTGTGCGATGACGATGAATACGATGCCGCTCGACTTCCGCAGCGGAAAACACAACCCGGCGCCCGCGGTTTCGCAGAGGAAGACACGGAATCGTGCGTTTTTACACCGCACCGTAGGCGCCGACTTTCTCTGCACACACTTGAAATTTTCTCCACATTAATCATGCCCCAGCCTGCCCCCCTCGTTAAGAACCGCTGCTCTCGGTGAATTAGCACAGCCTCAGTCTGGGCCACGATACGTGTCCCATTTTAATTTCCTAGGCCAAAACATTCCTTCTTAAACAAACGACATTACGTGAAAGAGAAACATTTAAACTGCAGAGGGAAAGCGCTTCCGGTTGGCAGCACTGGTCTAGGGCTGTGTGCTCATGTGTCGCGCCTTGGATTGCCCTCCATCACGATGGAGGAGATCCGCCGAGCCACCGTACTTCTGCAGCCGCAGCGACGGTCAGCAGCAACCCGTGGCCTGCGTGTTGAAGAACTGCCTGCGCCACACTGTGAGTAAAGGAGCCATGTGATTCAGGTCGCCGCCTTTTTCAGGCCAAGCACGGACACATTTATCAAAACCGTGCAAAGTACTGGAATAAAGTTAAACATAACGCCACCAGATTAGGGTACAAATAAATTCCTGCCACCCAAAACTCTGATGCCAATTCGCGGACAGTCCAGGTGTGACAACCCTCGGCATGGTGTAGGATTGCTCCAGTGCCGGGGCAGGCCTGAGCACCGGGAGGGGGGGTTGTCCACGAGGTGCTCCGCCTGCAACGCGTGCAGAGGAACACGTGGCCTCAGAGTCCCAGGTCACACGGGCCGCAGCGTTGCCAAATTATTGATTTTTTTTACAGAGACGAAAACTCCAAAATGAGCCATCCTATTTAAGTTGTAAATTAAATCTGTTTATAATTGCTTCCACATTCTGCCCACGCTGTGAAACGTTCACTGAAAGCATCTTTTTTCCAAGAACTTATGCACAGCCGACCCGAGTGCAGCGCGGGTTCGGAAATAGATCTGGCATCATTTCCCCGACTTAGCTACGCTTGGCGGTCAGGGCACTCCTAATTCTCGTCAAGGGTGACTGATTTGTCTTGTGGAAAATAGAAAATAGGAGAATGTTATAGGACCCACATCTAAGAGAAAGGGTCCTTGTCTGTAAAGATCTGGCAGTTCAACCGGTATTATTGGTTCAAGCAACCGTCACTCTGCTGATGAGACACTGAAAGTCAAAACCAGTAAAGAGGTTTTTTTTGGGTTAAACCGATGCTGATTTAAAACAATCACTCCCAAAAGACCGTCAAATTACTTTAATTTGTTTTACATGGAGACAGACATGGGAAGGAGGCGTAAAGTCTCCACCTCATGTTTAAATACAGATTTTAAATAAAATTGACAAATTTATTATGCATAAACAAATATAATAATAAATTGTGCACGAGGGTATGTGTTAGAGAACTCGCCTTAAAGGGTAAACCATAAGATATTGTTGTCTATGCTCCTACAGGCGTGGGTTGCATTTACGGGGAATAAATCCCAAACGTAGTGCCTCATTTTTTTAAAGAACTTTTTTCAGAGATCTGACAAAACGTTGCGGATTTCCATTCATGGTATTTATCGGCGTCATGGCATCATAATCGTGGAGCCCGTGCGAGTGAGGCCTTCCTGAGTAAATGGTGTAAACACAAATAAACCATGATTCACTTGGGCATTTTCTCTCTCGCACACTCAGAAGCCAGCGTGCGGCAGCTTTTGTGCAATGACTCTGAGCCTTGTTAGAAATGTCACCATGTGCAGTTGTGTCGGCTTTCTGAACAAACAAATCAACAATGGCTCAATTTGGTAATCAGTATGACCATGTTGCTTCATTTTTTTTAAACATGAATGAGAGTATGAATGCCACTGTTAATCACTTTCAGCGTTTATAAACAAGAGTGGTATTGACACGGATCTGAATGCTACACTCTACACACCCGGGAGAAGCAAATGCTGTGCACCAGAAGATGATGATGGGGAGATGGATTCGAGGCCTCTTGAAACTGCATGTAAACCTTACGGCGGTACCCCGGGGTACCATAGTATCCCGGCTCTCGCATAATGTCTGTGATGCAGTAATTTTTAGTCTGTTGATGGTCGGCGATGCGGCAATCGACTCATCTCGACGAGCTGTACACGATGCACCAGTACGGTGCGTACCAGCGTTCAGAGTTTTAGCGCAATCATCCTCGCTGTGTTTCGACATCGCGGAGTGGCGCTGATTTCGGATTGATTGGTACCCCAGTCGTTGAGTTAAGTACACCCCTGGAAAAAAGTGTCTCAAAAACAAAATATTAAATTGCCTCGGCCATTTTGTATTATTTTGTATGCCGGGGTACCACCATAAGGATCATGTGGTCAGCAATATAAGATATGGTGGAAGAAGGTAAGAGTGGTGATAGCCACTCGAGACAACCTGAGAGAAAGTAAGGTAAGATGGCTATCGGGGACTTGTCCGCTCGGGTTGGGGGTTAGTGGTGCCCATCTCAGACAAGCACAGTCGATTCAGGTAGCCAGGAGAATACACGTAGTGAGAAGAGAGGACAACCATATTGGAAGAAGAAAGGCGATGAACATGGAAGCACCAAGGCGGAGGCTGAAAGGCAGGCCTAGTGGTGAATGAACCACGATATGGAGTGGACATGGAGCTGATGGCCCAGGACAGGCCTGAGGAGAGAAAGAGGAACAGGAAGGGAGACCCCCACATGGGTGGAAAAACAGCCAGGGAGAAGGAGATGACCATTGCAAACGGTCATGTTTTAGATCAGCGTTGGTGCTTTTGGTGTGTTACTTATTTAACTGAATTGTTACTTATTTAAGTGAATTTAAACACTTCGACAAGAACCAAACTTAAATCATAAGAGAATATTTGATTATACTAAGCCTTGGCTGACAATGTAAACCTGCCATGAAGCACATAAAACTACCGCAGTGATAAAGCTACTAGAGTTAACTGTTTTGAGCTTCAGCTGCTTCCTTTATCAGATGTGTAAATTACAGGGGGAAAAACATTCAAATAGAATTATAGTGCAGAACGGAAAAAACATCTGTTTCAAACAACACGCAATGTGCAAGGAGCGCTCAGGCTCCGTTGAATTTTAGCAAAAACCACCAGCAGTTCATCTGCTTGGTTCTTTCGGTAAAGTCACGTAGAAGGGAAGTAATAAAATAATAAAAATAAAACATAATAAAATAATTCTCACGACGTTTCGGCCACAACGCAAGCAGCCGTCCTCAGGTGAAGAACATGTCTGTCGATAAGACAGAGTCTAAATGACACGTCTTAGGCTTGGGGTGTCTATTTAAGCTGTGAGGGAGGAGGAAGAGAGCCTTGACAAAATAATTTGCATTTGAAGAGGAATTTAGCATATTTAAATTCCTCTTCAAATGCAAATTCTTTTGTCAAGGCTCTCTTCCTCCTCCCTCACAGCTTAAATAGACACCCCAAGCCTAAGACGTGTCATTTAGACTCTGTCTTATCGACAGACATGTTCTTCACCTGAGGACGGCTGCTTGCGTTGTGGCCGAAACGTCGTGGGAATTATTTTATTATGTTTTATTTTTATTATTTTATTACTTCCCTTCTACGTGACTTTACCGAAAGAACCAAGAAGATGAATCCCTGCAGTCACGAAAGCTTTAAATCACCAGCAGTTCCTTTATTTTGATGGTGAATGAAGACAAGAGGACCATAATGCACTTCTTCAGGAACTGCCTATGGTTTTTGCATAATGCGCACAAGGCTGAGCGCTCTCTACATGTTGTTTGTTGTTGCTGTTATAAGCTTCTTGGTTGGAGGTTGGGTGCATTCTGGACATATATTTTTGGCACGAGTGAGAATACTCCTAATATCCTGTTTTTATCAAATTTGTATGATGCCTTCAAAATACCATACAGCAAGTGAACATTATTATTTTAGAACCTATATCCAACAGAATGGGTCTGTGCTTATAAACATCAGCATTGGTCTAAGCAAGCTTGGACAGCTGATGAGACACTAAATAATTACTCAATTAAGACATTCTCAAGGAAAGGGCACTCTCATTAACTTATCTACAGGCTAGAGTGATATACACCACCTCCGCGAATCAGAACGGGTGTGGCCACGCGTTGTACAAACAGCAGGCGGACATGGCTGCTGGGCTGAGAGTAATCATCTCGGAGATTTGTATCGAACTATAGTACCTACATCTCACAGAGAGGGTCCTTGTCTATAACATCTGGCAGTTCGCCATCATTAGTTCCAGCTGATAAGACACGAAATAAAAATAAGTAGTCCAGAGTTTTGCTTGTGTTGAACCAATATTCATTGAAATTATGCATTCCCAGTGGGAAGGTATCCATGTTGTCTGTTTATTAATTTAGTAAACGGACATGCTATTCAAATAGAAGTATATATAGGTACAATGTACACAGCGAAGCTATATGCATATGTAGTGACATCGGGGATATCACTGTATGGTGCCGGCCCGGGAGGGCCGTGGCATGCGATGTTCTTACGTCGCGGACAAAGCTGAGTGGGTTGCTGTGATGCTTTCTTTAGCATAGCACGGCGTGCGATGCACCATCATCGCCTACACCCCGTAGATGGGTGTAGTACCAGCCCTAGCGGGGCTTGGCGAGTGCTGGGATAGCGCGGGCATCACGCAGAGCGTGTAGTGCGGGCTCCCACAAGGGGGAGCGGGAGAGTGTCAGCCCAGGGACAGGGTTACCCCGGGCCATGGCACTCTGGTTGACCCCGTAGACACGTGATATGGAGTATCCACAGAGAAGTCCCCAGGTGGGAGGACTAGGGGGTGATCACGTGTCAAGGAAGAGCTCTCGAGGGGGATCGAGAGGGAGCTAGAACGCTCGAGAAGGCTGAGGGCGGAGCCGGCGCCGACCCGGGAGGATATAAGGTGGGTCCCTGAGAGGGACCGGAGTCTTCGTTCTACAAACTGGAAGCTCTACGTCTACAAGCTGGAAGCTCTACGTCTACAAGCTGACGGTTGGGATCCGTGAGAGAAGGGGGATTCAAATGATATAAAAGGGCAGAGCACATTGGGGGGGGGGACGTTTGAGGGAAGGGATGGGCTTCAAGAACAAGCATGAAGCCCGGACCTAGTCTTGTTCCTGTGTCAATAAAAGAGGATCCTAGTAGTTTGTCGTTCGTATCGTTTCACGTAGAGAAATCCCTCACCAACCACGGGTCTTCCAACCACAAGCATAATATTACGTATACCGTTTTGCCAACCACGCTATACAGATTCGCATAACCACCGTTTAAAATCTCCAGCATCCGCCAGCAGTGGTGCATCAAGAGAGTGTTACCCACCACGCGTGCCTGCGTACAACACTCATCCGCTTCATTCAGTGTTCTGCAGCAGTCGTCAAAATATAGTAGTGGTCTACCAGCTACTTTTAAGAGCAATTGCACGCGGCCCACTTTTGCAGGCATCCTCGACGCTGCAAAGAGTGATTCAACATTGACGGTGACGCAACACTGTAAGAATTATAATACTGTATTGCAAACTGCATTGCAAACATTAAGGAGTCTGTTGATGAGTTGAAGCGGTCAACACTCCATGCATGTTGGGAAAAAATCTGGAAGGTCGTCAATGACTTCCAAGGATTCCCCACAGTCGATGCCATCTCTCTTCCCGTCTCTTTTGCCAGTTCTGAGGAGGGGACAGCTCCCCTCATCCCTATAACCAACCCCCCTTTGCCTAACATCATCATCATCATCATCGTTATTTGGACTTTACTATCAATGTTAAAGGTAATTAAAAGTATTTTTGTTCACTATTAATATTGAAGGTAATTTTGTTCATACTGTATGTCAGGGGTCCTCAAACTGTTTAAACAGGGGGCCAGTTCACTGTCCCTCGGACCGTTGGAGGGCCGGACTATAGTTTAAAAAAACTATGAACAAATTCCTATGCACACTGCATATATCTTATTTTGAAGTGAAGAAACAAAACGGGAACAAATACAATATTTAAAATGAAGAACAAGTAAAGTTAAATCAACAAACTTTCCAGTATTTCAATGGGAACTATGGGCCTGCTTTTGGCTAATGAGATGGTCAATGTCCGGTTCCATATTTGTCACTGCTAGTCGTAACAAGTGATGCAAGTGTGCATCGTTAGTCTAGATCTGGTTGGAGATTTCAAATGTTTCATTCTGGTACAAGTCTATTCACAGACATAAGTGCTGCCAAAGATGGATGCCATTTTGAGTGCATGGTTCCTGAGATGAGGATATGTCTCAGAGGGGAGAGATGCATAGAAATTATGAAGGCTGCTTGACTTGAATGCGTTTTTCAGAGAGTCACAATTCTGCAGTTCAGCCAGTTCCATTTGGTAAATTGTATCCACATTTTCAATGTCAATAGAAAATGGGTTACGGAAAAGCTGTATGTCCTGTTCATGGAGATGAAGCTCTTTAAATCTAAATTGGAACTCCTTTTGCATTTTTTCCAATGAATCCACACATGTTTTGTTTGGGAATGCAACCAATGGTTTTTCTGCTAACAGATTTTGAGTTGTGGGGAGATGGCAGAAGTTTTCCTCCTTCACTTGTTTGATGAGGAGGCCTAATTTTACTTCAAATGCTTTGACATGTGATTGCATATCACAGATGAGCTTCCCCTTTCCTTGAAGTTGCACATTGAAACTGTTGAGTAGCTCTGTTACATCTGTCAGAAAGGCAAGGTGCCATTTCCATTCTGCATCATTGAGCTCTGGTACTTCTTTGTTTTTTGAAAGCAGAAAAGCTGTAATCTGTGGAAGTAAGTCATAGAAACGTTTCAAAACTCTCCCTCGACTCAGCCAACGGACTTCTGTGTGGTACAAAACATCTTCATAGTCAACATTTAGCTCAGACAGAAATTCCTGAAATTGTCTGTGGTTTAGTGCATGAGCTCTAATGAAGTTAACACAAGATACCACAATTTTCATAACAGAGTCCCACTTCAGTGATTTACTACACAGCGCTTGTTGGTGGATGAGGCAGTGTATGGCTATTGGATGAGAATGGTTATGTTTGTCCATCTCTTGGTTAATGCGAGCAATTACTCCTTTCTTAGACCCCACCATGCTAGGAGCACCATCAGTTGTCACACTGGCTAGTTTAGCCCAGTTCAGCTCCAAACAATTAAAAGTTTGGCAAACCTTTTCATAGATATCCTCTCCTGTAGTTGTTCCTTTGATGCTTTGCAGTGCAGCAAGCTCTTCTGTGACTTCGAAATAGTCATTCGTCCCAGGAATAAAAATTAGAAGTTGTGCAGAATCACGAACATCATTGCTTTCGTCGAGTGCCAACGAAAAATAGGAAAGTTTTTTTGTGGAGTTTTGCAAATGTTGATGCAAATTGTCTCCCATTTCTTCAATCCTCCGTGTAATTGTAGGTCCTGAAAGACTCACTGTACTAAATAAATCGGCCTTCTCTGGACACATCTCTTTGGCAACAGAAAGAAGGCATTCTTTAACAAATTCTCCCTCCACGAATGGTCTGCGAGTGCACGCTATTAGCTTGGCAACTTGAAAACTTGCTCGCAGTGATGAAATATTTAGCTGCTTCTGCTTCACAAAAGTATTTTGCTGAGTTGTTAATGTATTTTTCAGTTTTAATATTTTATCTTTTCTCACTTCTCCGACCAAACAATCATATTTATCTTTATGTTGAGTTTCATAGTGTCGACGTAAATTGTATTCTTTGAACACAGACACTATATTCTGGCATATCAGACACACAGCTCTTTCCTTGTACTGCATGAAAAAGTAATCATAAGTCCACTGTTCTTTGAATATCCTACACTCCGAGTAAATTTTTCTCTTTCTTGACATCATTGTTTCCTAGGGAGTCAAAGTTGCTATTAGTAAAATACCAATATATATACAGCGCTACAAAAACAATATACCAGCAATAACTTTGCCCACACAGAGACATACACACTGCACTGCCCATCAATGCAGTCTGATTGGGGGGAACTCCGCCCCCTCTCACTCTTCCACCAATGACCGTCCTTCTCATGCAGAAAAAAAGTAACAGACAGGCAGCCGCGGCAAAAACATACGGCGGGCCGGATAAATGTCCTCGGCGGGCCGCATGTGGCCCGCGGGCCGTAGTTTGAGGACCCCTGCTGTATGTTATACAGTTCTATTTCCTATTCTCATGTTTACTAAATGCACAGGATGCGTAGTTAGGCTTCCATGAGAGTGTTAACCACGGTCGTAGAAGCTAACCCCCTGTTTTCCATTAGCCTTAAGTCTCGCCAACCATGGGGGTTTTCCGGAACATAACCCCCGTGGGTTGGCGAGGGATCGCTGTACATACATATGCCCTGTACACAACACCTTTCTTTGGTTGGCCACAATCGCCGCAAAAAGGGTCATGGATTGCTTGCTCCATAGTCTGGGTGCCCCGGTGTTTCCCATCAGCTTCATGCGAATGAAGGGAATCACGCGCAGCCAAACGCGGCTTAGGTGTAGAGCATAACGCTGTTTGTGAGTGCAATATATATAACAATTTACACCGCTTCGTCAATCCACTGCTGGATGAATGCCTCCCCAGGCTGTGGGGTTTGGTCAAGCAGAGTAGACCCAGGAATGTAGTTCTTCTGAGGTGGAAATCTCGACACAACGATCGTGCGGGGGACCAGCGAGCAGAAGTGACAGCACCTGGTCGTCACGGGCCAGTGTAGCAAATCATCTGTACGTGCGTCGCAAAGAGACGCACTGTGGCTGTGCCCCTCACAGCGCACAGCGACGCGTGCGCCAGGCCACGACACGGCTTACACCGGCTTGCACAATGCACTTGCAGAGGGAGTGGCCTGCCGATTCACAACGCAGGCAGCCAAACACAGCCGAGCTGAATTTTGCCCTTGCAGACGCCGGCGGCATCGTTCACAGCCCTGACTCGCGCCTGGCGAGCGGTCCATGCCATACCCAGTCGGCACGTCCAGTTAAAAGCTAGGCTACCGGATTGTTTAAGGCATCGCTGGCTCTGCCGATTATATTTGTTTCGATTGCTCGACCAATTGCAAAACATGAAATAGTTGGGCTTTTTTTTTAGTTCACAGTGGGGTAGCTATCGAGCGTGCAGGTGGTGCAACTACACCAGGGACCACGGGCCGGAGGGGACCGGACCTGGTGACAGGCTACATAGAGTGGGGAAATTGGAAAGGGGACGCCAATTTAATTCCTTGCACCAGGGACCATACCAACCTTTTTATGCAACGGTGGCCGCACACATTTTACAAAACTGTTCGGAACGTCGCTCCCATTACAAGTCGACAACAGGCACCATCCTACATCCTGTCGCTGCCACCTCCGGACAACCACCCCACAGCTGACCAACAGACTCTGGTCACTGCTATTTTTGGAAGTGCTCACCTCGTGCTGGGCCAGCACATGCGCAGAACTGGGCATCAGTGTGTGCATGTTATTTCAGGTTTTTTTATTGGGTGCAATTGTGACAAATATCCATATCAGACAATAGTACATCTCATCGGCATAATCAGTGGTTCACTGCAAATAGAAGGCGTGTGGTGAAGTTATGAGATGTCTATGTGCTCGGCATTTGAAGGCCTGAAGATCATTTCGCCGACAATGTGTTCAAGGAGACAGTTCCATATCCGGACAGCAGAGTGAAGGGAGCTTCTGTCCTGGAAGCAGGTTGTGGCAACTGGGGGAACAAGGGCGTTCAAGTAGCACACGCCCCATACTCCCTCTCACTTATTTCCCACTGTCCATCCAGCTCGCACAGCAGCGTGAACAGTGACTTCAGAGAGAAGCCGCTAAACTGACCTCGTGATCTCCCGCCTGGTCACGCTTCCAGCTAAACCAGCAGTCGCTCATTTGTCCAGTCACATGTCCAGCCGATCTACAAGTCGCCTGCTGAAGTCAAGGGCCCAGCCGCTCCATGCAGCTTCAAGCACAGAGGCTGCCATTCACCCAGCTGCTTAGCGAGATGGGGCCGTACCCGGTCATTAGGGAGCGCTTCGCATCGTAACCCCCAACCACCTTCTCTCTCCCGGCAGCCCAAGCAACTCAGTTCCACCCCATCCCGCAAAAAAAGACAATGAGCTGCATCACGGTGACACAAATCACTGGGAGTAAGAGACAATTACGTGTCAAGCAGTGAGGGGAGAGGGATCTGTTCATCTGGAGGAGGGATTCAACTAATGGCTACAATTACCACAAAGCAGCATGGGAAAAAAGGGACGGCTAAGAGTCGCATAGAACGACTGCACAACCATGACCAACAACAACAGCAGATAGTGGAGCACGAGGTGGCTACTTCTCATGTGAGGGAAAATCAACATTCCCATATATGAGCCGGCCAACACACCCTCCCCACCTCAAGCTGCCACACGTCCCCGTTTGGCCGGGAGAGTCATGGTCTTAGAATGGTTGTCCTGTTGTCCCCTAAATGAAGCTTTTGTGAAAATCAGGATTTTTGACCTGTTTGAACATGTTCTGGCCTCATGCTCGACTCATGATACTGGCAAAGGGCAGAGCTACCTGGGCAGTGGGCGGTGTCAGCATGGGGAGGTGGTGGTGGCGCCTGTGAGCTGTGGGCAGAGTAAACATCAGAAAGAGCCAATCCACGCGTTGAGTGTGGGGCTAGTGAGTGGACGTGGCTATGTGCAAGTGGGTGGGGCTAATGGAGGTGGGGGCTGCTAACTCAACATGTGTGCCGGTTGAGCCTTCCAAGACATTTGACAGTTTTAGCTTCAGTATTTCTCGATTTTATTGTGAAAAAACAATGACACAATTTCCACTAAGCACCTCCACTGTGAACTGTGTATTATCTCTCTACAGGTCTTGATTATATGCTGCTTGACCAAAACCTCATCAAACATTCTACGAATAATAAATAATCTGAGAATGTTGCTCCTCTCGCTGAATGTCCCGCCGTGAACTGATAATGTGGCGGTGAAGTCTAAGTGGCATTAAATATACAATCTCCGGTCAAATAAATTTACTCACCTGTCAGGAAACTAAGACCATGAATGTTTAACGTGATAGGGGGCAGTATGGGCGGCTCTACCTTCCCTGGCAAGTCCATGTATTTTGGTCCTTATGTGTTTGACTGGGTAATATATTCCCGATGTAAATGCATACTATACAAGTAATAGATTTAACATACATGTCATTTTGTTGGTTCTTTCGGTAAAGTCACGTAGAAGGGAAATAATAAAATAATAGAAATAAAATAATACAATTCTCACGACGTTTCGATTGCAACACAAGCAATCATCATGAGGTGTGAAACCCACAGCAAGAAAATTTGAAAAAAGTGGCGTTTTTTTCAGAAAAAAACACTACTTTTTTCACACCTGATGATGATTGCTTGTGTTGCAATCGAAACGTCGTGAGAATTGTATTATTTTATTTCTATTATTTTATTATTTCCCTTCTACGTGACCAAGAATATGAATCTCTGCAGTCACGAAAGCTTTAAATCGGAATACATGCCATTACTTATCTGATATGTATGTATGTGTATGAGTAGCCAGCATGCCCGGCCACCGCATGCTTAAACAGCTTTTGTTTGGCCGGATAAAGGGGGCTAAACGAGCACGACATGGGCTAGATAAGAGATACACGGATGTGTTACAGGAGGATGTACAGCTGAGTGGACTTGCTGATGACTTGTACCAGTGGTGTCAGGATCGGTCTCTGTGGAGAAGGCTCGTGAAGGACGCTACTGGGCAGATGGAGGCAGTCAAGCCCTCCTGCCACAATGGAGGGCAGAGGAGTGACGCTCACAACAAAGAGCTGAGCGCCGAGTGGCTAAAGCACAACAAGATGGCACAGTACGAGGCACAGGTGGTCCATCAGCCAGTTCTCTCAGTCAGGCAACCCATGGCACCTGGGTCTGTCCCATGACCTCCTGCCAGCGGGTGTTCCGACACTTCACGTGGACTTAACGTGAAGTGGCACAAGTGCCATTGTGAAGTCATGGCCACTTAGTGGCGAATGGCGGTTGTTGTTGTTGTTGTTTGAGTGGCAGTGCGTTTATGATCAAGCTCCGGTTTGACAATAGAGGTCTCAATCCGAATTAGTCGCGTGGCATTATCTTTTCATTGGCTGCATAATGCCGTGTGGAAGCTACCTGGTCTGTCGCTCCACATGAAGCTTTGGGTCTTCTCGGCCAGTCATACCCTCCCTTTTGTATGCTAGTGAAACGTGGACCCCTCTAATTGAACATCTGCACCAGTTAGAAACATTCAGGCTGGCTTGCCTATGATCCATCCTGGGTTTAACCAGGCTGGATTGTGTGAGCTGACAAATCAAAAGATTTGAACAAATTCCCATCAGTGAGCTCCTCCGACATCCAAGGCTGTGCTAGCCGAGTTACGTGGCCTGCATGCCCAGCCACTACGTGCCCAAGCAGCTTCTCTTTGGCTGAATAGAGGAGGTTAATTGGGAATGACAAGGGCTGGAGAAGAGATGCTCTGATACGGTACAGGAGGATGTGGAGCTGAGTGGATTGTCGAAGATCGGCCTCTGTTGAGGAGGATTGTGAAGGATGCTACTGGTCAGTTGTCGGCAGTCGTCCTCCAACAGCAATGGAGGGCAGAGGAGTAATACTCACAACAACGAGTGAAGCGCCGGGTGGCTAAAATTGGCCAAGTTGGCAGAGTAGGGGGCTGTTGGATCTGCCAGTCATCTCAGTCGGCCAATCCATGGCACCTGGGTTTGTTCCATGACCTCCTGTTAGCAAGCTTTCGACACTTCACATGGCCTGAAAGTGCACCTGGCCTGGCACAGGCGCCATGGTGATGTCACCGTCACTTATTGGTGAACAGCGGCTGTTGTTGTATGGTGCTGGCCACGCACCCCCTCGTGTGCCGTTTCTAGGTGCTCGCTAACAGCACTTTCCCCAACAGTCTACTAAAGTCTTGATTTGAAGCTTTCGTGACTACTCTTTGGTTCTTTTGGTAAAGTCACGTAGGTAGAAAAATAATAGATCACGATGTTTGGATCGCAACACAAGCAATCGTCATCAGGTGGGACAACCACAGCAAGAAAAAACTGCTGAAGAAGGCGAGAGATCTGCCGTGGCACGAGGTTATATAGGTCTCAGCAGTAGGGGGGGCGGGGAGAGAATGGGGGGGAGGAGGCAGGGCAGAAAGTGGACCCTGCAGTAGCACCCGGGTCACTGGAGTAAAGTGGACCACCGCGGGAGCAGTGGAGAGATCGGCTGCAAGACCACCTCAGCAGTACTTAACTCAGCTCACTTGGTTTCTCTAATCAAGGACATCTCACTGTCTCCAGATGATTTACTTGTCAGTTTCAATGTAGTCTCCCTGTTCACCAAGGTACCTGTACCTGATTAAATTGCAATCATTGAAGACTTGGTCCAACAGGGACTGCATCCAGATGTACCAACTTTGGTAAGGCACTGCCTTACCAACACTTACTTCACCTGGAATGGTACATTCTACAAACAAAATGAGGGTAGCCCAATGGGTTCTCCCTTATCGCCAGTGGTAGCGAATATTTTCATGGAGAAATTTTAGACAAATGCCATCCAGACATCCACCTTTCGTCCTTCCTTGTGGAAGAGATACGTAGATGACACGTTCGTCATCTGGCGACATGGCCTGCCAGCACTGAACAAATTACTCTACCACATCAATTCCATACACCCATCTATCAAATTCACCATGGAAATGGAAAAGGATGGCAAGCTACCATTCCTGGATGTTTTGATCGAGACGAGACCTGATGGCTCGTTGGGAAACTGTCTACAGGAAAGCCACCCACACGGATGCCTATCTAAAACATGATTCCCACCACCATCCAGCCCAGAAGAATTCCCCAATGTAACTGCGGCAGCAGTTACATTGGGGAAACGAAACGACATGTCTCGGACAGCGTTCGCGATCACAAGGCAGATTTGAAACACGATAAGACCAATACCTCTGCCGTTGCTGATCATTGTCTTAACGCAGTGGACTCACACGAAATTGATTTTTCCAAGATGAAGGTACTCTGCAAACCCACTGGCTATTATCAGAGATTTGTTCATGAAGCCATCCAGATATATAAACACAGACAACTTCAACCGAGAAGATCGGTACAACCTGAGCAACCATTGGAAGGACGTTATTAACCAGGTAGAGTCTTAACTGGCTGTGATGTTTCCATCCTACCTCTCTATGTCAGCTGTTATTTCCGACTCTCTGTGTGTATTTCTCTCTCTCTCTGTGCATCTCTCTCCGATCTCTACTCCAGTAACCCGGGTGCTGCTGCGGTGTCCACTTTCTGCCCTGCCTCCTCCCCCCCCCTTCTCTCTCCCCCCCTACTGCCGAGACCTATATAACCTCGTGCCACGGCAGATCTCTCGCCTACATCGGCAGTTTTTTTCTTGCTGTGGTTGTCCCACCTGATGACGATTGCTTGTGTTGCGATCGAAACGTTGTGATTGTCTTGCCTCACGGCAGATGGGGAGCGTACGTTAACAGGAAGTTCCTGTTTTTTGATGCTAATGTTGGTCACGTAACCAGGAAGTGACGATGTTAGATTTCAACTGTACCACGCGGGCGTCAGCCATTACACAGATAAGTCAAGATGGCGGCACGCATCACATCTCAGTGAGACCACAGCCGCACTTGTCCATTGTGGGAGCTTAAGAAGCATTATCTGTAAGTTGTTTATATTCTTATAATATTGGAAATTCTGTTGTAATGTTGGAATGACCGTTATAGCAATGTAAATGCCTTTATGGTGCCGTTAAGTTGTTGTAGTAAATACGAGGCCTAGTTAGTAACGAAGCCTGTGACTTTCCTTATTGTGGATGTTACTTGTGATTTAGTAGGTCGAGTCAGACTTGTGCCTATGTTGCGATCCTGAGAGTGATGACGAAGTATCTCATCCACAGTTTAGTGTTAAGTGTAATGCTGTACATTTGGGGTGCAGTGGGATGAATACACTATGTGCCTGTATGCAACGCACCAGCTTGTGCCTTTGTCTAGTTGTTCAGGGGTAATGTGGGGGCCTGGTCCTTCCAGGATCTATTGTTATCTGAGACAATGTTCTGATGCTGTGGTGTTCATTGTGTGGGTGTTTCCGAATTATAACAGATGCTGTATCTGTGTTTTCTCACCAGTTTTACCTGTTACAATCAATAAATGACGATCGGAGTTGGACGGTCATCCTGGCTTCGAGGGTTTATTGAACACATGGTTGTCTACTCGACTAGCGGTGCAACGCAGCGCACAGCGAGGCCGAGATAGTGATCTATTATTTTTCTACCTACGTGACTTTATCGAAAGAACTAAAAAGTATAGTCTACTGAATACTATACGAGGGATGTTTGTATGTATGTGTAGTGACATCGGGGATGTCACTGTATGGTGCCGGCCCCGAGAGGGCCGTGGCGTGCGATGTCCCTACATCGCGGACAGCACCGGGTGGGTTGCTGTGTGAGGCCGGCTACAGCACAGCATGGCGTGCGATGCACCGTCATCACGTACACCCCGTAGGCGGGTGTAGTACCAGCCTAGCGGGGCTTGGTGAGCACTGGGTGGGAGAGTGTCAGCCCAAGGGCAGGGTTGCCCCGGGCCATGGCACTCTGGTTGACCCCATCAACACGTGATCCAGAGTGTCCACAGAGAGGGCCCCAGGTGGGGGGGCTAGGGGGTGATCACGTGTCCAGGGAGAGCTCTCGAGAGTGATCGAAAGGGAGCTAGAAACCTCGAGAAGGCAGGCGGGGCCAAGGGCGGAGTGGCCCCGACCCAGGGGGATATAAGGTGGGTCCCTGGGAGGGACCGGGGTTCGTCGTTCTACAAGCTGGAAGCTCCACGTCTACAAGCTGTAAGCTCTACGAGGTATCAACACGTGGTCAGGGGACCTGAGTGAGAGTCTGACCCTTCGTAGCTGTAATTCCTGCGTATAGAGTAGTTAGCTGGGTGGTCACCATCCTAGGCTGTATCTGAAGGGGCAGTTACCCCTTTGTGTTAACGGGTTGATGTTAAAACTTGATTTGAAGCTTTCTGTGACTGCAGGAATTACTCTTTGGTTCTTTCGGTAAAGTCAAGTAGAAAGAAGATAAATAAAATAATAGAATACGACATTTCGATTGCAACACAAGCAATCGTCATCAGGTAGAAAACAAACCTAGTGAACTTAGAGTGTCGGCGAACATAACAGTCAGCACCTTACCTGGTTGATTACGTTCTTCCAAAGATTGCAACATTTGAGAGAGAGACAAAACACAGACATGGGGACACACAGACAGATACACAAGCAGAGAGACAACACAGAGACACACAGACACACAAAACATAGACAGGGGGTTGATGTTACAATAAAAGTGTTGCCTCTTAAGAACGTCTGCGACTCAGTTGGACTCACTACATATGTATATACGTGTGTAGTGCCATTACGTGTGTTGCTATGTGTGTCAATCGCTACCCTGGACACCCTTGCAAATGAGAGGTTCCATCTCGAGGGATTATCCATGTGAATATTTTAATAAGATAACAAAATGAAGTGAGGTTAGAGCAGCAGAGTGTCTGTTGTGTGTGCAGGCCCAGGACCAATCTGTGCATGTGTGGTATCTCCTTGACGATGCTCTTCACTATTATGGGGGAGCACTGGTGCGGTGGAGTGGTGACGCCATAGTTGGCGTTTCTGCACTATGTTTGTTTCCATATTTTTGCCACAATTACGTGTGGTCAATGCAAACCTGATGCCTTGCAAAAAGGTATCAATTTAGTGTTTGAACATCTTAACACCTGTTTTATTTCTGGAAAGGGTAAAACTTATTCAAATTTTTCATCATTTTAGATACTGGAAAACTCTCATCGACATAACTGCTCAACCCAAGCTATAAGTGCTCTGATACGTGCATTGCCTTTTGGCGTTCTCTAGTCTAACACTGGTGAAACAACGGCATACAGAAGGCTGTCTCTGGTGTTGGCAAATCAGTTTCAAAGACAATGCTTATATTATCACAGCATATGTGTTTGCATGTTTTGCCACAAGTACGTGTGGTTAATGCAGACTTGATCCCTTGAAAAAGGTATCAATTTGGTGTTTGAACACCTTAACACTTGTTTCATTGCCAAAATGGGTAAAAAATATTCTTATTTTTCATCATTTCGGGAACCCGACTTCAATATCCCAGCCTCGGTTAACGTCTGTGGCAAGTGATGCCTGAACCAAGCCTGGGCCTTGCCCCCCATCCATACAAACCGTCACGGTAAAGAATGGTCAAAGAACCACCCAAAACCGATAGAGCACTGTGTTGACTACAGCCTGGAGGTCACAGTCTTCGCCATCATCGTCATCACCCTAATATATTGTAATTATCCAGGTGTCGGCTGCAGACGACGTGATTGTTGATGTGTTACAAACTGCATTACTGCAGAGCATCAATCACAACATCCGTACAAACATTACTTTTTAATGACCCCCTTATAATTTCCCTTAAGATTATATCCCTGTTGTGTTACCATCGTAATTTCATGGGACGAAAAATGTTTCATTCACAGTTCTCACAGCAAGCAGTGCGCCAGCTTGTGTCCGAGTACAGCTCCGAAAGACGGCATCACACAATTATTATGTCTATAACTGAAACGGTGCGACTCGTGAATGAGTGGCAGTTCTAAACATGAGCAGAAGAGACACTAGCAATGAAAACTCTGACTGCTACTATTGGGCAATGTAAGCGGCATAATGATCTCTGCTGCACAGACTGCTGTTGTTGCTGTTAGCCAAAAAGCCAGCCTAAAACAGGGGTGCCATGTGGCGATTCACATGCCAATAGCTACTCTGTAAGGCAGTGTGAATTCCACCACTGCCACTGCTCGAGCACATGTGCTGCTGAAAGAGGACCTACGCCACGTGGGTCCTGGGGGGTTATTCTGACCAAACTTTAACAAGCCGGTCAGTAGATATTGGTGCAGGCAGGGAGCGAAGACGTTGGAGCAGACTGTAACGCAAAAGATTACTTATCTGTACTGCCCTCTGCTGACAACGTAACCCTGCAGCAGTCGACAACCCCTGCTTTACGGACGGTGATTGCGCATCCATGCAATATCCGGCCTCAACCCTGCTTAGCTCCCGGGTTCTGATCAGATCGGACGCATGCCGGGTGATTTAGTCGTCGACCGGTACTGTCGTTTGTGCCAATCGCCAAAACACATCCTGATGAAAGGATAATCATCAGCCACGATCTATCTACTGGCCAAATGCTATTCAAGACAACAAACATCAAGGGCATGTGAGCGCACTCACGGCAAGATGAACGGCACAAAGGCCCAGGGTCACACCGCACGGCAGTGATGATACGACCCGACTGCGCCTGTATCACAGTCCACGTTAAAAGTCCCCTGGCGTCATTCGCTACGAGTAGGCCGTTGTGTGCCAGCTACACAATCGAAATTTGCAAGGAAAAAAAAATAGCCACAAATCGCTCAATTGGGCTTTCGACCAGTTACCTATTGCTGTAACACGTGAAGCACATTCCGACACTTGCTGCTTGTATCGCAACGTATATACAACGACTGTAACTACGATCTGTACTCTACAACATCTGTACTGTGATTGGACGCTCGTGAAACAAGAGCCAAGCAGCTCACTGGGCCCTTCCTGCTGAATTAAATACAATCTAAAACTACTGCAGACTGTGTCTGTGAAAGACAGCGGCGTCTTCCTCAGCCCTGTACTAAAAGGGCGATAGCATGAATACCGAATGCACTAATTATTACTGTTACTCTAACACTCACACACACACAGAGGAGCCCTTCGATCTAACTCTCTGACACCCCATGTGGCGCTCGTTGGTTCTGACTTCGCTGCGAGGATCTCGCCGTGAATGTGGCAGATCTCATCAGAGCTCAGTCGTTCAGGAGGGCAAGGCCTAGTCAGTGCTTGGAAGGGTGACGACCAGGATATATCAGGTGCAACAGACGCCAGGCTTCAGCCTGTAAGTTGGCCAGAAGATGGCAGTGCAGCCAAAAGTTCGGTGCACATTTGGACTGAATTTATTCATTCTGAATTTGGAGATTTAAGTGTTATCCCCTTGTCTGTATAGGATTGGCCAAACATTCCATAGGAGGCCCTAATGAGAGTCTTGAGATGCAGTGAGGTTTCCCTGGGTACACACTTGGCATTACTGTGCTGTCAATCCACTGCTCTAAGATGGCCTTCCAATGTCGTGTGAATTATAGGAGTCCTTGCCCATGCTTCACCAAGCTGATCATTGCGGGTTGAAGGTGGTTGGCATAGATGTGCCAGCTACGAAGTGCAGTATAAACAAGGATTTTGCAGCACTGCCCTCTGCTGCCCGCTGCATTTCCCCCGCAGCCTCCTGTGACATAACTGACCCAAGCAGTAGTCACACACCTCAGCTCTATCCGGGCTTCAGGCTGCTTAGCTTCCGAGATCTGGCGAGATCAGGGGCATTCCCAGGTGATTTGGTCAAAAGCACGTAAAGCACAACACGACGTACAGCCACCATTTGGTCTATCACGATGCATCAGCACTGGTGCGGAGTGCGCATGTACACTTTGCTGCACTTGTCTCGCCCCTGCAATGGGAATGCGGAATTTCCACCACCGGCTCAGGGCTGCAAGCAGGAGATGAGCACCTTTTGTTCGGCCAGATAGAGGGCTGCCATACGCGGGGCAGAGCGGCACACACCCGGCTCTTGGCGGATGCCTCCCCACCACTCGGCGCAGGAGGCGCACAGCCTTCCATCGGCTTCACAAAGGAACAAAGCACTGCTCATTTAATAATCAAAATTAATTATTTACAAGTGGCCATGACACCGGGCCACGGGGACCCATACCAACGTGGAAAACACTGCCACGGGATCCCCCTATGCTCAAACAAACGAGATGGCGCATGCCTCCGAGGGCTCGACAGGCAAGGGACCCCGCTCGCCGCCTCTGCCACGTGAGTTAGCCAGCATGGGGTCACGTGGCCCACCACCCCTCTCGTCGCACCGCTCTGTGGATGGCCCGATACCACACCATGATACGGAGCGGTGGCGCAGCAGTTATCACAACGCACTACCCACTTGGCGACCAGGGTTTTGATTCCCGGCAATGGCACAACATCATGGTGAGCGATATCAGCACCGGTTCTGGATCCCCTACCCCACACTGACCAGCGTGGTAAAGTATGGCTAGATAACCCCCACAACCCACCCGACGTAGGGAGGCCCTCATCCAGCAGCGGATTTATGTAGCATTGCTGGACACACGCACGTGTGACTGGTGTGGCCGGGCGGATCACCTTCGTTAAAATGTCCAAAAAATGTCACTTTCATGTTATTTTCCTGCGACCGACTCCCTCGATTTCTGTAAAATAAACATGCCCACAGTGTCTGCTGGGTTCACACGCGACACGAACCGCGTTGTATTCATATTGGTGACGACATCTAAAGATAATTAATGTTTGAATTTAGATTTAAAGCTTTCGTGACAGCAGGGATTCATATTCTTGGTTCTTTCGGTAAATCTTCTTGGTTATTTCGGTAAAGTCACGTAGAAGGGAAATAATAAAATAATAATAATAAAACATTATAAAATAATTCTCACGACGCTTCGGTCACAACGCAAGCAGCCGTCCTCAGGTGAAGAACAGGTCTGTCGGAAAGACAGCGTCTGAATGGGCACCACCAGGCTTGGCAGCGTATATTTAAGCTGGGTTGGAGGGGGAAGGGGCGCCTTGACAAAGGGATTTGCATATCAAGAAGAATTTAGCATATTTATGGGAAATGCAGATATGGGATTAGTCACTACTTGTGGAATTCGTAGGAGGTGGGGGGGAGTTCAAAGTCATATTATGCCCGTGCATTATGCAGTATGCAGGATTAGCAGCATCAAAGGGAGGGAGTAGGGTTAGCAGTAATAGAGGGAAGGAATTTTAATAGTAAGGGGCTGCAGCAGCTAAACCACCATGTAAAAAACTAAAATATAAACTACATCAGTATCATCAATATACTAAACCATTTCAGATCTTAACTGATTGTGTTCACGTTTACGGTGACTTTCAGACCGCAGTCCATTCACTGGCATGACTATATATCTTGTATTCTCCGCAGGGAATGGATTCTTTGCTCCGCTGCAAGTCTCCTACTACCACTCTTCCACTCGACGGTCAATGGTATAGTGTATAGCAGATTGTATAATAATAAATAGTATAAAATTGTAATGTTTAATACAATGTATAAGGCAATATATAGTATCGTAATTGTATAGTGAATATACAGCAGTGTGATATACAGTATGGTGGATAGAATAATACATAGTGTAATATTACACTATGTATTATTCTAAGGTATAGGGTGGTGTATAGTAATACAGTATATCATTTAATGTTGGGTTTGTCTATGGCAGCATATAGTACGGGTTAGACCCGTGTGATGTAAGGGAAAAAAGTTTAGCTGGAAGCATATTATATTTTTTGCGACATAGAATTGTAATGTATTACTTACTGTTAGTAGCTCAGCTTATTGGAGAGTATATTTAGTATGCTGATGATACTATGTAGTTTATACTTTAGTTTTTTACGTGGCTGTTTAGTCACTGCAGCTACATACTATTAACATTCCTTCCCTTTATTAATGCTACCCCTATATCCCCTCCCTTTGATGCTGCTAATCCTGCATAATGCACTGGCATAATATGACTTTGAAACCCCCCGCCCACCTCCAACGCATTTCACAAGTAGTACTAATCACATACCTGCATTTCCCATAAATATGCAAAATTCCTCTTGATATGCAAATTATTTTATCAAGGCGCCCTTCCCCCCTTCCAACCCAGCTTAAATATACACTCCAAGCGTGGTGGTGATTCATTCAGACGCTGTCTCCCCGACAGACCTGGTCTTCACCTGAGGACAGCTGCTTGCGTTGTGGCCGAAACGTCGTGAAAATTATCTTATTATGTTTTATTTGTATTGTTTTATTACTTCCCTTCTACGTGACTTTACTGAAAGAACCAAGAAGATGAATCCCTGCAGTCACGAAAGCTTTAAATCGAAATATACTCTCCAATAAGCTGAGCTACTAACAGTAAGTCATACATTATAATTCGTCGCAAAAATATAATATGCCTCCAGCTAAACTTTTTTCTCTTACAACACACGGGTCTACCCCGTACTATATACTGCCATAGACAAACCCAACATTAAATTATATACTGCATTACTATACACCACCCTATACCTTAGACTATACATTGTAATATTACACTATGTATTATTCTACCCACCCTACTAACATTACACTTTTATGCTATTTATTATTATACAATCTGCTATACACTCTAACATTGACCGTCGCATGAAAGGTACTAAGAGGAAGCAACGAAATATGTCAATGGGAGAGTGGTGGTAGGAGACTTGCAGCAGAGCAAAGAATCCATTCCCTGCGGAGAATAAAAGATATATAGTCAATGCCAGTGAGTGGACTGCGGTCTGAAAGTCACCGTAAACGTGAACCCCCTGTTCCTCTAGATTCTCTAGTTTCCTCCCAAAGCTAAAAAACAATGCAACTGGTATTGGCCAAACCACATGCCAATGCTGAAATGTACATTGCCTACAAATTACTCAATTGGCATTACAGCAACATTGCCCCCTAACTGCAAAACTTGGCAGGACCCTCTTCGAAAAACAGGCTTGAGACTCAATGAGGCCTTCCTGGGCAAACAAAGATAAACAAATCAAACAAGGCGTGCCCTCCGTATCAACTGGCAGTGCTCTCTTCGTTTGGATGACCTCTGCTCTGTGGAATTCCCACTTTGCTCGTGCGAACACAAAATTCGGATCTGGATCTCAAGTCGTTTTGAGTTCACGAGGCTACATGGGAAGCCGGTCGCCAAGCGATCTGGGAACAAATCCTGCACCTTGACCTCTCCGCCCATGTGAGCACCCACGTTGAGAGTGGCAGCTAGAGTTTTGAACATTTTTTATCGCGTGGCGCTTTCAGACGTGCTCCTGCGACCGTAAGGAACGCTCTTCCGATTTTAGAAAGCCACTGGAGCTATGCACTTTTAAATCAATATTTTTAAAAATATATTTAAAAAAATATTTTTGTGTTGTCCTTCCGCTGCACCTCCGATTAGCACTGTTGGCTACATACAGTGCTAAAGAAGGTCAACATAAATACAGGCCCTAAAATGATTTCTGAATAATAATCGGTTTAAATCGCAAGAGAGAACCAAATGTGGAGAGCGCCACTGACATGCAGGAAAAGCTGGATTAGGTTGGAATGAGAGTCGGTCATGCCGATGGGTTCTCCGTCTTTGCAAGCACAGACAAGTGTCGTCATCTGTTGCAGCAAACAGGACCCTGCGGGGTGGGCTGGTAGGAATAATACTTAGTACCGGTACAGGGATATCGACCGGGTATAGAGGAGTTAAAGACAAAATTACTGTATTCTAGTGTAACGTTAATTAAAAGTGTTTGTTTTGACAAGAAACGCTGTGAGATTTAAAGACCACCA